>NC_044550.1:66652423-66959071 GCF_007565055.1 Rhinopithecus roxellana | reverse complement strand
AAAAAGAAAAATACATTTTACAATAATCAAAACCAGATTTTAGTATTAGGACTGCTTGTACCCCTTCAAATATATTTATTGAATCATTCAATTGACATTTTCAGTTAATTTGAAAATAGTGAAAGGATTTTTATTTGTGATACTTTTCAAACTGCAGTAAAACAAGTTGAGGCCTATAAATACACCCATGTAAACATGTTAGTATTTTTCTCATACTTGTTGTAGATATTGCATAGATATTGTATTTTTGGTAAAGAAAGAAAATAATACAGATGTATTTAAATCTCTTATCCACTTCTAACTTCTCAGAAGTAATCATTATCTTAAAGCTGATATCTATACTTTTGGTTCATTTTAAAATATTTACTTAATTTCATGTTTTATTATTTGATGTATTTTGATACTAAATAAAGGTTATCTTGATTTATACATCTTTTGCAACAATCTTATTTTATGTAACATTATTCTTTCCAGATTTATCCACGTTGATAGATAGTTGGTCAAGGTTCTTCCAATTCAACAGCTCTAAATTATTCCATTGTATAAATTAATCACAACTTTGTATCCATTCCTATATTGGTGGACCTTTACATTGTTTCTAATTATTTTATATTGTCACCAGTTCTTCAATGAATAGCCTTTCTTCATGGTCAAAATTTTCTCTACGGAATATATATTTTATTATGTCTGTACATATAATACAAACATATAACATATGTGTATATATAAACACACACATACATACACACACGCACACATAGAGAGAGAGAGAGAGAGAGATGGAGTCTCGCTCTCCTGCCCGAGCTGGAGTGCAGTGGCCGGATCTCAGCTCGCTGCAAGCTCTGCCTCCCGGGTTTACGCCATTCTCCTGCCATTCTCCTGCCTCAGCCTCCCGAGTAGCTGGGACTACAGGTGCCCGCCACCTCGCCCGGCTAGTTTTTTTTAAAATTTTTTTACTTTTTAGTAGAGACGGGGTTTCACCGTGTTAGCCAGGATGGTCTCGATCTCCTGACCTCGTGATCCGCCCGTCTCGGCCTCCCAAAGTGCTGGGATTACAGGCTTGCGCCACCGCACCCAGCCAATATATTTTTAATATATGTGGGCAGAATTGCTTTTAACTATAGTATTTTCAACTTAACAATAATTTCCACATTTCTCTTCTAAGTGATTGTACAAATTCACATGCCCATGTGCATAAAAGTTTCTTTTTCTCCATAGTCCATTCATACTTTTAATCTGTTGCTTTTGACTGTGTTGCTGTGCCTACAAAAACTTAGGCAGGTCCCTTAGTCAGTGTTTTCCAGTTTTTTCATCTGTAAAATTTGTATATTCTTCGCTGTAGGAATCACTTATAAGTAAAATAATAATCTAAATTCAAATGTATTTAACTTTCTCGTTTAATATTGAGAGAAAAATTAATTGAAAAATAAATATCTAAATTATATTTTGAATTATCTACATATCTATAAGGCAATTCTGAGATATATTGGCTTACTGCATATTGAACCAGTCAATTAACAATATTTAATGAGTTCTTTATTTTGGTTCCCAAATTTTGGTGCGGTCTGTGAGTAAAGAAAATGTCAAAGTCCTTGCTCTTCATGTAGTGTAGCTAGTCTAGTACCTTCAATATAGCCGAGTTCTGATAGCGTGTATGGAAAGAATGGAAAGCGAGTCTTTACCTACTAATAGTTTAGAATCTAACATGCTTAGAAAGAAAATAATTATTTAACAATCTTACAATTCATATTGTAATTTTAATTTAATTTTCTAATTTTAGAAAATTAAAATTAGGAAATTAAATATTATATGTTCAATTCATGGTTCTACTATATTCTTAGACAAATTTCTTAACCTCTCTGTGCTTAATTTTTTTATCTGTAAATTGTGGATGATTATAGTACCCGCCTGACATACTGTTGTAAAAATTAGATGAATTAATACCTGAGAATTATTGACAATAGGGTCTCATACATAGTACCACAAAATATTTGATGTTATTATAGCATTTGAACAAAATATTGACTGTCTTAAGATATTACCCTGCCATTTCTAAGTTTAATAGCTCTTTCATCTTTAGCTTCACTGTGGTCCATCTATCCATTAGATCTTTTGAAAATGTAACTGCAATAACTAGTGACCACCCACCCTGTCCACCCATAGAAGAATTGATTAAAACCTCTTATTTCTTCCCACCATGCCTTGAAGAGAAAGTCAAACTCCTTACTGTGACCTAAAAAGTCCTCTGTGGCCAGAGGTCTGCCAATCTTCCTAAACTCATCTCTTCCTCAGTCTGTGGCTCACAGGTTTCAGCAGTTCTTTTGTACTTTTGTATTCTTTGACCATGCCAATGCCTTTCAGGTCTCCAAGCCCATGCACTGACTATTCCCTCTGCTTTTCCCTAGACCTACACTTGGTTTGCTTTCTTATTAAGTTGATGCAAAAGTAATTGTGGAACCATCACAATCAACACGTTTTTGTCAACAAGAAATAAGTATTTATTCCTGTAGCGTAAAAATCTATGCCTTGCGATTTAACGAACTCTTAGAAAGCATTTTCTGCATCCTGCTGGTTGTGGAAGCGTTTTCCCTGCAAAAAGTCATTGAGATGGTGGAAGAAGTGGTGATCGGTTGGTGAGAAGTCAGGTGAATATGGCAGATGAGGCAAAATTTCATTGCCCAATTCGTTCAACTTTTAAAGCTTGGTTGTGCTACATGCCTTCGAGTGTTGTCATGGAGAAGAATTGGGCCCTTTCTGTTGACCAATGTCGGCTGCAGGCATTGCAGCTTTCAGTGCATCTCATCCATTTGCTGAGCATACTTCTCAGATATAATGGTTTCGCTGGGATTCAGAAAGCTGTAGTGGATTAGACCAGTAGGAGACTACCAAATAGTGACCATGACCTTTATTTGGTTTGGCTTTGGTAAGTGCTTTGGCTTTTGTAAGTGCTTTGGAGTTGCTTCTTGGTCCAACCACTGGGCATCTCTGGTTGTCTTATAAAATCCACTTTCTGTTGCATGTCACAGTCTGATCGAGAAATGGTTCGTTTTTGTTCCGTAGAATAAGAGAAAACGACACTTCAAAATGACGATTTTTTTTTCAATCAGCTCATGAGACACCCACTTATCAAGATTTTTCACCTTTTCAATTTGCTTCAAATGCTAAACGACTGTAGAATGGTTGACATTGAGTTCTTCAGCGACTTCATCTGTAGTTGTAAAAGGATCCCCTTCGATGATTGCTCACAATTGCTCATTGTCGACTTCTAATGGCTGGCCACTACACTCCTCATCTTCAAGGTTCTCCTTTCCTTTGCAAAACTTCTTGAACCATCACTGCACTGTATGTTCATTAGCAGCTCCTGGGCCAAATGAGTTGCTGATGTTGCAAGTTGTCTCCTCTGCTTTACGACTCATATTCAACTCAAGAAAATCACTCAAATTTGCTTTTTGTCTAACATGATTTCCATAGTCTAAAATAAATATAAAATAAACAGCAAGTAATAATTAACAAAAAATAAAGCAAAAAATGCACATTAAAATAATGTATAACATAACCACATTTTTAAAAGAAAATATTCCAATATCAAATGACAAATTTCAACAATGCAAAAACTGCAATTATGTTTCCCCTAACCTAATACTATCCTGCAGATGCAACTCAAGTGCTGCCTTTGTATAAGGTCTTCCACTGACCAACATATTTAACGTTCTCCTCTCCTGCATTTGACAGGTACCGTATAGTTTGTTAACACAAACATGTTTTAGTATACAATATATTAATCAATTCTCTCATATATAGGTATACATATATGCATTTAGTTATAAATAAAATATTTAGACCCAGAAAACTTATAGAGGAGGTATTCAAGTTTAAATGATAACTAATAAGCTTGACTTCTACTTCAAAAGGCCTAGGAGTAAATTAAGTCTTTATAAAATTTTTAAAAAACAGTATACAGAATAACCATACCTGATGCATACTATATCATCTACTGAAGAACTGCTTCAGTATTACTTAATATTCCATACAACATAGTTATAGAGGGTTGACTAAAAGAAAGAAAAAACAATGAAACCTAAAACTTTTCCACTTTAACAACATTCTTAGTTGCTTTATAAAATAATCTTGAACATATTGCCAGTATATTATTTAATGTCATTCATTTAAAATTCAATGGATTTAGTCTTAATTTAAATATAAAATGTAAAAAGTTTCTTGCAGATAAATGTGAGTAATCAGTTCTACTTATAAATTAAATAAGAGAAGATTCATTTATTTACTCACCGTGTCCCTAGTAGAAAAATGTGTTCATATGAGTCCGGGAGACTTGGTATTGTTATCACCCTATCACAAGTATACATGAACCAATATCTCTTCCATTTATTTTAAATAGATTCTGTTAGCTTAAAAATGTTATTTTGTAAATTAGATTACAAATTATGAAGATATTGGAGCACGTTTTTGAAGGAAAAATACAAGGTTTCAAAGAAGTGCCTAAAAATACAGAGTTTCTAAGAAGTGTTGACTGCTATGATCATAGAGAGAACTTTTTCTGAGAAGAAGATACTTGAAATAACTGAAAAACAATATGTAGGATCTGAATGGGTGATGAGGAAGTGAGATCCTGTGTCACTTCCAGGGAATTAGTTGTAGTAGAAATAATCAATACATGTTTGTGGAATCATGAAGAGAACCATATGTAATATAAAAAGTGTTAAGCTAAATAAATTTGGCAGTCTATGTACAGGTCTATTTCCTCCTACATCTTCAGTTATGTTACTCTACAATTCACAGTGATGACTCTTGAGCGTCTTGAAATTCTCAGCAATCAAATAAAGATTAAATAACTTTTAGTGAGTTGTACTTTTAAAGTATACCATTATACTCGGAATAGGTTTTTCATCATAGAAAGTTTTAAAGGACCACTATTCAAAATTTATTTGAGAAGATAATATAAATACTTCAATCTACACATAACCAATTTTTTGTTGTTATTTGGAAGCATTTTATTCAACTATAACGTCATAAGTAAAGGAGTTAAAAAAAAATACAAGTCCTAGGTAGGAGACAATAAGTCATTTTATTTATTTATTTATTTATTTATTTATTTATTTATTTATTTATTTTTGAGACAGAGTCTTGCTCTGTCACCTAGGCTGGAGTACATGGCACAATCTCGGCTCACTGAAGCTTCTGCCTCCTGGGTTCAAGTAATTCTCCTGCATCAGCCTCCTGAGCAGCTGCGACTACAGGAGTATGCCACCACGCAGGGCTAATTTTTTTGTGTTTTTTTTTTTTTTTCTTTTTGTATTTTTAGTAGAAATGGTGTTTTACCATGTTGGTCAGGCTGGTCTTAAACTCCTGACCTCAAGTGATCCGCCCGCCTCCCAGAGTACTGGGATTATAGGCACGTGCCACCGTGTATGACCAAGGTGATTCCTTAAACATTTCTAATGTTAAAATTTGTGAACATTCAAAACTCATTTTCAAATATAAAATATTTTCTTAATTTCAAAGGCAACAACTTTAGTTGTATTATAACTGTAGTGAGAGTTTTACATGTTATCTTAGGAGGTATTTAATTTTTAAATACACTTACCTTCCAATAGGGTCAAAATATTAAAATTATTGAAAAAGATACACATTCCATCTGTACCTGGCATAGAAATTGTTGTGCTAACACTTCATTAAAATTTAAGTTTCTTAAAATATAGGCAGCTGTGTCTATTCAGCAGTAGGGATTCCACTGGATCTCTATATGACATTCATGTTTCTAGATGAGATGCACTGAAAGCTGCAATGCCTGCAGACGACATTGGTCAACAGAAAGGGCCCAATTCTTCTCCATGACAACACTCGAAGGCATGTAGCACAACCAAGCTTTAACAATTTGAGATTGGCAAAAAATTCAAACAGCTCGATAACAACAAAAAACAAATAAAATAAGCCCATTAAAAAGTAAGCAGAGGACATGAACAAAAATTTTGCAAAAGAAGACATACAAATGACCAACAAGCATATGAAAAAAAAAAATGCTAGACATCACCAATCAACAGAGAAATGCAAATTAGAATCATAATGAGATGCCATCTTACATTAGTCAGATTGGGTGTTATTTAAAATGTCAGAAACAAAACAGATGTTGGCAAGGGTATGGAAGAAAGGAAGTGCTTACACACTATTGGTGAAAATGTAAATTAGCACCACCTCTATGGAAAACAGTATGGTTGTTTCTCAGAGAACAAAAAATAAATCTGCTATTTGATCCAGCAATCCCACTACCCAAAAGATAATAAATCAGTATGTCAAAAAGGTGCCTCACTTGTATGTTTATCACAGCACTATTCACAATAGCCAAGATATAGAATTAACATAAGTGTCCATCAATGAATAATTGGATATAGAAAATGTGGTATACAAACACACACAGACACAAACACAATGGAATACTAATCAGATCTAAAAAGAGTGAAAACATCTGTTTTGCAGTCACATGGATGGAACTGGAGGTCACTATCCTAAGAGAAATAACTCAGAAGCATAAAGTCAAATACCTCATGTTCTCACATGTAAGTGGATGCAAAATAAGTATACACACGGACATAGAGAGAGGGACAATAGACACTGGAGACTCAGAAGAGTGGGAGGGTAGGAAGGAACCAAGGATGAAAAATTACATAATGGGTACAATGTACACTATTCAAGTAATGGCTACACTGAAAACCCAGACTTCCTCTAATATAGCCATGCATTAAAACTGCACTTGTACTTGCTAAATCTATAATTGTTTTAAGAAATTAAAAAATAGATAAAGCATATATATGTGCCTTTAATATAAACGTACAGGTTGTGTGGCATGTTCTAAAGTTTATTAGGCCAAAATAATGAAGACTTTTTTTTGTTTTGTTTTTTCTTTACATCTCACAGATTCCAATAGCACAACAAATGAATAAAATATTCATAAGCTAATTTTTAGTTTGATTTGAGGCTTTTGACATTTCTGTAGGTTCCCCCCCCCGCCCAATTTAAGATATATTTGTTGGTCAGGCACAGTGTCTGACGCCTATAATCCTAGCATTTTGGGAGTCCAAGGCAGGCGGATTACTTGAGGTTAGGAGTTTGAGACCAGCTTGGCTACCATGGTAAAACCCCATCTCTACTAAAAGTACAAAAAAAAACCCCAAAAACAAAAAGCGGGGTGTGGTGGCAGACACCTGTAATCCCATCTACTTGGAAGGCTGAGGCAAGAGAATTGCTTGAATTCAGGAAGCGGAGGTTGCAGTGAGCCAAGATGGTGCCACTGCACTTAATCCTGGGTGACAGAACAAGGCTCTGCCTCAAAAAAAAAAAAAAAAAAAAAAATTGTTTTCTTCAAAACCATTCTTTATACCTACATATATAAGGAAATTAAGCATATTTATGTACAAATCATGACATGATAAGATAAGCTATATGTTCCTTTACATTATGTGAACCAAATGTGGATATAATACTCAATATTATAATTCACTTACAATGAAGATTTTACAGTAAACCTATAAATAACTTTAGGCCTTCTCCAAAGAAACAAGGCCCATGTTGTACATTATATGTATATTGATAAATTTATAATTCCCAGAGGGTCCATGATTTTATTCATAATTTATTATGACTATGACATCAAATGGCTCTAAAATATCAAATAGGATGCTTGGGAAATTGGAAACTATTTTTCTCAAACTTCATAACTTCTGAGCTTTATTTTAAAGATAATTAATACCCAGTTATTTGAGTTTATGATATATTAAGTTTTAATTTACTTAAAAGTAAAGCGACAAGAAAGGGAAACATTTATTTTAATTACAAAAGAACTAAATCATATTTGTATTCATTTTCTAACATTTTAAGACCAAAAGGATCTTTCATGGGGAAAATATTCAAATTACCAGAATATAACACATTTTGTTTATAGCTGTAAATAAAATATCAACTACAAGCAAACTACATTTTAAACATTAATTAAAAATCTCAGACTTACAGAGGATGGCAGGAAAAGCTTTATGTTAATTTAGCTGTTTTAATTCAATCTGACTGACTTAATTATACTGTTATACTGGGTTGAAATAGAAGTTTTTATTCTTTTGATAAATTTAAAATATGCAAAACTTACTATTATTTTCTGAAATAATGGCACAATCCACAGATTACTGACATAATATGTAAAAATGCAGAATGATGGTCTAATTTGTTTGCTAAATTCAACTATATATTTCATTTATATTTATGAACCATTTTCTCTGAGCTCTAAATTAAGAACTATTTGTGGTCCAGAAAAGGTGTATGCTAAGACATAATGAATGAAGAATACCATTGTTTGCACACAATAATTACTTTTTCAAATTTGGTCAAGATTTTGTTTATATTCATCTTGTTTATATTAATTTGTTGGCCATGCTGAAAGAATCTGCACAGACAGATAGTTGATCTTAGTTTGGACCTTATATGGGTTTACCAAGCATTTAAAGTTGTGTGTGTATGTTATGCTTACTTTCAGAGTTTTGTTATTTGCTCACCAATTTTACCTTTTTATATATAACTCTTGTTTCAAAGACAAAATACCCAAGATATTCTAAGCTACTCCAAACTTACATCAATTATGTAATGTATGAAATAATTATTTGATAATGTTCATTAATATTGATAAGTTTTCAGAACATAGGGCAATGGGAAAATATTTTAAATTTGGTAGTAATGAGTTTCACTCCAAATTCTATCATAGACACTTCTCTAAACTCTCCAGTTTAGAGAACCACATTGGAATCATTTCTACTTTTACCTCAGCACATCTCCACGATGATAAACAGGACAGTCAGCACTTGTAATCAGGACTTGCAAGTAGTGAACTTAGGCCACCTTTGGTTATATAAACCATCTATCAGAATATCTAGAATCCCAGAGCCTTAAAGATGGATGAAAATACAGATTTTTTTCTCACGGTAGATAACATAAAGATTCATAAGTTTCACCTCAGTGAATGTCTCCTTGTTATGTAGTTTGTTAGTGGAAGACAATAATTAAAGTTTTGCTCAGCTGACACTCGGGCCAAGGATCTCAAGATAATATGGCTATTTAAAAATAGCATTCATATATGAGAATTTTTAATAAACATTAAACACAGAGGTTGATTCCATCTTTCTTTATATGAATGTTTCTAATCAGATGACTTTAACCACATTCTCCTTCCCCAATTCCAACATATCCACAAATTATTTACTCATCAGATAAATTCAGCTGTGAATCCAGTGAGAAGTACCATAAAAACAACATTAATTCATGTTACACATTTCTCTTCTTCTTCATATCCATTGTCATTATCCTCCCACAACATTTAGACTAATTCAAATTGATGGATTCCATCAACAAATTAAAAAACAATACTCTCTAGACTTCAGTGATGAAAAATATACAGAGTGAAACAATATGTTCTTCCGAAATGGAGCACTTTGTTATCTTTATGGCGCAGAGAGAAAGACAAATTAAGGGAAGAATGCTGTGCAAGCGGTTTTTATTGCTTTTATGATAATAAGAAGATAGTCCTTATTTGTTCTGATTGGGTGGTGCAAATTCATTGTCCTGCTAGAATTTATTGATTCGGTTAAAAATCAGTGTATGCCTGGTTGAAAACTTACAGGTGTTTTCTTCTGATAGTTTACATTTGCAATTTAAATTGCATTTATAATCTTAAATGGCTCATCCACAGCTACAAGATTCACTTCTCCTTATGGGAGATGTAGAACACACATTTTATGAAGCAATTTTTTTTATTAGTGCTCAGTTGTAATTCATACAATGATTTCTGTTGATAAAGAGGTAAATGCTATTTATTGTGAGACAAGTTAAAATGAGAAACTAAGTGAAAAGTAATATTTATTACTTATAGAAGGCGAGGGAGAAATTACAATATTTTTACTAGTTTTCAAAGTTTTAAACTAGAATTAAATAATTTTATTGTGATACTCAGTGTATAATTAAAAGCAATCTCCATTTTCTTTTTTTTTTTTTAATTGTGTTGTATTTTTATTGTTGAGTTGTGAGAGTTTTCTTTTTTTATTTTATTTTATTTTAAGTTCCAGGTTACATGTGCAAGATGTGTTACATAGGTAAATGTGTGCCATGGTAGTTTGCTGCACCTATCAACCCATCACCTGGGTATTAAGCCACACATGCATTAGCTATTTATCCTGAGGCTCTCCCTTTCCCCACTCCCTACCCCATACAGGCCCCAGTGTGTGTTCACTTCCCTGTGTCCACAAGTTCTCATTGTTCAGCTCCCACTTGTAAGTGAGAACATGTGGTGTTTGGTTTTCTGTTCCTGTGATGCTCTGCTGGGGATAATGGCTCCCAGCTCCATCCATGTTCCTGCAAAGGACATGATCTCGTTCCTTTTTTTTTTTTTTTTTTTAGATGGAGTCTCGCTCTGTTGCCAGGCTGGAGTGGTGGCGTGATCTCGGCTCACTGCAACCTCTGCCTCCTGGGTTCAAGCAGTTCTCCTGAGGTGTTGGAGAGGATGTGGAGAAATAGGAACACTTTTACACTGTTGGTGGGATTGTAAACTAGTTCAACCATTATGGAAAACAGTATGGCAAATCCTCAAGGATCTAGAACTAGATGTACCATATGACCCAGCCATCCCACTACTGGGGATATACCCAAAGGATTATAAATTATTCTACTACAAAGACACATGTACACATATGTTTATTGCGGCACTATTCACAGTAGCAAAGACTTGGAATCAACCCAAATGTCCATCTGTGACAGACTGGATTAAGAAAATGTGGCACATATACACCATGGAATACTATGCAGCCATAAAAAAGGATGAGTTTGCGTCCTTTGTAGGGACATGGATGCAGCTGGAAACCATCATTCTTAGCAAACTATCACAAGAACAGAAAACCAAACTCCATTTTCATATAAGCTTCCTTTGGTGTTGCTCCTCTCTCTAAAATTTCAGAAATCAAGGTATACTTTTATTAGATTTAGATACGGAGCCCAAATATAAAGATGATTCCTTGCAAAATGCAATAAATACCTATTGTTGGCACAGTGATCTTTTTTGTTTACTGAAATCATCCTTAATCTCTCTCTATAATACTCAAATACTGCTAAGAAGTACTTCTTGTGCTTGTTTCAAGTTCTGATATTGGCTGGACAAAAACATTATAAGAATAAAATATATATTTTAAAACTACTCTGTATTGTTGCCTTGAGTTAGTGTATATGGATTATCTTCATCAAGTTTTAAAGTAGACTAATGATGCATAAATAATATGGAAAAATGATGTTACTTTAAAATTTTGTACTCTTTCTTTTGATGTGTTTCAACCAAGAATAGCAAAATTTTTCTTGCCATGGGAATTCAAAATAGTCCTGACCCTTTTATTCTCTGGTTATTTTTTGACTATATCGTAGCCTCATTTCAATGGAAGAACAAAAACCCGTCACCTTTTTCTGAAGCCACTGATTTTGTTCCTCCTTGAAAAAAGAAGTCAAGGAATGGCAACCAGCAATCATCAAAATCCCCGCATTCTTATGCCAGGTGCATAGATACTTTTTAACATTAAAGACAGGACTCCTCAGCTGTCTGTAGAATCTGTAAATGAGAATGGAGTGCACAAAACTATTTTCTAAGTTTTTACTTTTCTTTGCTTCTACAAAGAAGTTCAGTTACTACTATAGGTAGAATTATGATTTGTTTTGGGTTGAAAATAATAATGTTTTTAATATTACTTCTCCTTGTCAACTCCTCCTTGATTTTCATCCCTCACATTTGTTATGGAGCATTGTGATTAGATGTATTCCTCCCTTTCTCAAGTATGTGTTATCATCAGACCTCACTTCATGATGCCTTATTTCCTGTGAAACATTTCAAGTAAAAATCCACATGAACACTGTAGCTCACTGACATCTTCAAAGTTCCAGATTAAGAATGCTTTAAATGGGGAGTTTCCAGAAACATTGCAAGTTCATATTGAAAAGAATGGCAAAGTAGAATATTGATATTTTCCTGGATTATAGATCATCAGAGAATATTCATAGACACTGTCTTTCCTGAAAATCTTCATTTAGATCACTTCTATTTAAAATGAAATTTTTTCCTTAGGGTCTGGAATATTTAAAAATCACTGATGTATTAGCAGTGCTTTCACATAGGGAAAAAAAAGAATATTCCTAAAGGAATAAAAATTCCTGGCAATGAAAATATGGAAATTTGTAGTGTTACTTTCTAAGCCTACAAGTAATTATTTATAAACTACATTCACGGTTGTAAAGACATGTCCTTTATTTATGTATTTAGTTTCCATAAATTGTCATGTCATATCAGAGGATAGTGACATAAAACTTCAAGAGTTATTTTGAAGAAAATCAAAGCACCAATGCAAACAAGAACAAAATGAAGTGTACATGCTTTTGTTTTTGATTTAGCACAGCCTTACAAATAATAGAGCAGTTCTTGTCATTTTGTTTCTAAATGGTTTCTTTTTAGTAATCATATGTAGTCCAGAATAAGAAATTAGCTGGGTGACAGTCTATATGCAAGAAACTGTGAAACTGAATGGGCACAGCTGTAACTATTGACTTCCATCAATAAGTGACTCCAATGTATTCATAAGGAATTAAAACACTTTAAGTTTCAATAGCTTTAAGGACCTATGTACTTTCAAGTCTTATGCAATATGTATTAAACTTCTTACCTTTAGTCTTTGTCCCATCGTCATTGTAATATAGGAAACTATTTTTTTTAAACAAAGGGGAATTAGAAAGCAGTCAAAGCATAGCTATTAACCACCAAATTCTGCACCAGACAATTTACAGTTGTGAGAATCACCAGCAGCCATTTAAGAAACTTGAGAGAGTGCCAGTCAGTACATTACTAATTCAGAGACACAGCCATCATCTTTGGATTTAAAAAAAAAAAAAAACACAAGATCACAAGGGGGTTGTAAATCTTCCAATTCACCCATTGTGGAGCCACAGGCATATAAGTGCAGCTGGAGTGTATCAAAGGGGTGAAAAAGCATAGCTCTGAAGACCAGGAGGGAGAGAAGTTGGTAGTTTCAGATCACAATGGAGAAAAAGAACTACAAATGTAAAGGTTTACTTGCATATTAATGTTTTACAAAGATTCTTGGCACTGCGTGTGTGTGTGTGTGTGTGTGTGTGTGTTTGTGTCTAAGATAGATATTAACCAGTAGTGGCCTTTCTCTACCTCCTTCATGTTGGAATTCCATGACCATTCATGACCATTGTCAGGGATCTCTCCCTTGCCAACTCTTCTGTGCTAGAGAGACATAACAGGCCAAAAAGATATGAATGCAGCCTACACGTATCCTCACCAGTCAACCAAAGGAAAGAATCACTAAGCAACATAATAAAAGTTATTATACCATGCATTGATAACTGTCTTCCACTAGAGCCATTCCTGCATAGACTGAGGAAGTCATTTATGTTTATAGAAAACTTTTAAGAATAAGAAGAAAAGGACTATGAAGTACACATTAGCAATATTGACATTAATGCAGTACTAAAGCATATCAAAGCCTAATGCAGAATATTCTTACAGCACTCATCTCAAGTAAATGAAAGTTTGAGACATATTTGAGAGCAATTTGTTTCCATCTGCAGATAAAGACAGTTTGAGAAAACTGAGAAAATACATACAGAATTGCTTGGCACCTGCCTCATTCTACAGTTAATAAAAGATTCAATAAATGAATCAATATGAAGGACTGAATCAATAAAGTTAGAGTCAGACATATAACTATTAATATACTGTCTCCCAACTATATGATGGCACATAATGGATTCACTCATTATTCTTTTTGAAACAAATTATTAATATAATTGGAGGACTTTAAACAGTTTGAAAAGATGGAATATTTAAATCTGATTTATACATACACAATCAAGGGTTGAATTATTGCTTATGGTATTTTAGTTTATCATTGCATATACAAACAGTGATTAAAAAGCAAGTCAAATTTTTCTAAATACCTCTTGAGTATAAGTGTTAATTCTTTCTTTCTTTCTCTTTTTTTTTTTTTTTTTTTTTTGAGACGGACTCTTGCTCTGTCGTCCAGGCTGGAGTGCAGTGGCACAATCTTGGCTCACTGAAAGCTCCACCTCCCAGGTTCACGTCATTCTCCTGCCTCAGCCTCCTGAGCAGCTGGGACTACAGGCACCTGCCACCATGCCCTGCTAATTTTTCTTGCATTTTTTAGTAGAGATGGGGTTTTACCTAGGATTAACCAGGATGGTCTCGATCTCCTGACCTCATGATCCGCCGACCTCGTACTTGAAGGTTTGTTGAGAAGTTATTGTGTGCATAATCAATTTAATGGAGATATTGGCACACTCTAGGGCTCTAGTGCCTTCTCTCTCTACAATATTTTTCTTTCTGTCCTTTTATTTTCCCACTTGGCCTTCAGTCACCATGCTCTCGCCTCTGCCTTTGACGTCTGTGTGGTGGGAACATTCTGACCCCAGATGCATGCTGGCTCCTTCCTGCCATCCAGTTCTTGACTCAACCTTTGTCTAACCAGTAAGATCCTCACTTAATAACCAAACTGGATTTTCAAATTTCTCTCTGTGTCATCCTTTTTTTTTTTTTCCTATGAAGCCATTGACATCTTGGTAATTAATTAATATTTATTTTTTAACTTATGTAATACCCTGCTTCTTCGCTCATGGATTAGCAAAATGAAGAGAGAGACAGCATCTATATTGCCACCACTATATTGACAACAGTAAATAGAGTTTAATGCATAGCGGTTTTCTGGTACTATCTTGTTGAAAAAAATGAGCATGAGTCACAGTGATAAAAACTCGCGATAAAGGAGCAAATAAATGATAGCCTGTCCTTGAGAAGCATATTGTCTATATGGTTGAGTTTTGAATTAAAGAAGTCTTCAGACCATAAAATATATTTCACAATTTTGTTACGTGAGAAAAAACAAAAGACTACTACACAATAAAATAAAGAACATATCCTACTCATGAAAAATTATCTTAAACACTTTTTATTTTATATTACCATATCCCTGGGGTGGGGAGAGAGGGAGAGGAAGAGAGAGAAAAAGAATGGGATAGAATTTTCATATCAATTAGAAAGGTAATACAACTTCAAATTGTATTTCTACTGTCTCTGAAAATGTGAAGATCCTTTGGAACAGGCTGTATTTCTGAAACCAGACCAAAGTAGGTAGGAGGCATATTGGGTTGGAAAATAAGCCATACTCCAGAAGGGATCATATCATGAAATTTAGAGTATTCATTAGCTCATTAGTCAACTAGTGAAAATTGCACTTTTAACTTAGACATTTTCATATCTTGGCAAATAACATATTCTACTATTAGAACATTCATTTCCACCTTAATTGTATCAGTGTGTATGTGTATGTGTGTGTACTCATACAGGAAAGTATTTCTAGGTGTATAGAAAAAGGATATGAAATATCCATATCAATATAATAACATGTATATTCCATGGAAATAGTACTGTATCTGACTTATATACCACTGACATCCAGTTCATACCAGTATCTTGCTCAAAAGAATGTTCATAAATAGTTGTTAAATATGTAAATGAGTGATAAATTCAAATTTATGTATAACCTTGAGTGCATTTTATATTCCAGAATGAACTGCTTTTCCATTAGTTTCGTATACAAAACAGAGATGAATTAAATAATCCACATATAAAATCAATTAGAATTAGAAGTCTCATTTGTCTTATGCATATAGGGAATAAAAGTATTTACTATACATGTTAATGATAAGGTATGGGTAGGAGTATAAATAGAGATGTGGATGTAGATAGGAATATTGCTGTGAATAAAAATAGGTATGAATAAACAATGACAAATGATAGATGAGTAGCTTAGATGGTACAATCATAGATACGGACACAGAGTGAGACAAACTGAAAGAGAGAGACTGAAAGAGAGATTGCTTTAATAATATTTTATTCTTGTGTACACAAATGTCTGATTTCATAATTTTATCTTTGACACCAACATTTTTTTTAAAACAAAAATATTAGGTCAGATTTCTGCTTCTAGAAAGATAGAGTATATATTTATATTTCTCCTGCTAAGTACAACTAAAAAACATGAATATTATATATAAAACAAATATTTTTTTAAAATACTCTGACATGTGGAGAGAAAAAAATAGACTTACTAGGGACTTTGTGACCCTTGACATAATTTTACTTTGCAGCCAATATCCCTGACTTGGAGCTCAATAAGTCAACAACTCAGAAACACCAACAGTCAGAGACAAAAAAAACAACAAAAGCCTGTTCTTTCTCAATGAATGACCCAAAAAGGGGCAGCCTAGAAACACAGAAAAATTTTGACAGAAAGTCTTCTATTCCATACACACACACACGCACACATCTGTGGTCTCATGCCCATAAACACCATCAAAACCATCAAAGATGAATGAAAAGCCCAGATTTTCATCTTCAAGAAGTTGCAAAGAGGGTCCTCAGTACTCCCATCAGAACGGTGTTAGGTAATGCCAAGTGAGATGCTAGAACTTTCATTATTGTCTAGTGGTAATAAGGCCACCAGCACCATGGTATCACTGGAGACCTTGTAGGGAGATGGCACTTTCACCTCTGCCCAGTTGAAATAAGAAGTTTCTATGTTCAATTTTCAAAAAGTCAAGTGAGAAGACAGGATCTGTACCCCAGCCTGGCAGTACAAGGCAGTACACACATTTTCCTAGCCTGGGCAATGTCAGAGAAAACCAGATAAAATGAGTTATAAATCAAAAACAAAGTATCATAAAATAATATTAAAATGTCCAGGTTTCAAGGGAAAATCACTCATATCAAGGATCAAGATCTATTAAAGTTGTATGTATAAAAAAGACAATTCATAGTGATAGCACCAAGATAACATAAATGATACAATTATCTGACAAATATTAAAGTAGCCATCATAAATCATTTCAAACAAAAATTATAAGAACAATTGAAGCAAATAAAAAAATAGAAAGCCTCAACAAAGAATATAAAGTCTCAAGCTTTTCTAGTTTTCAAATGTCATCGTAGAAAAAAGTTGACTTCAATTCTGCCAACAGAAAATAAAATACCAATACATAGCATGGAGTTTATCACCAGCAGTATCTCAGAATTTAAACACAAGAATGAGGCAGTTCTCAAAGTCACAGAGACAAGAAAAACACTCCGAGCAGATGGTAAGAGAATCAGATATCCATGTTCACAGTGCTCCTTCTCAAAATCTTCCCAACATCAAGTGAACTAAAAATATCTCCCAACTCATTGTTTCTACGCTGGAATGGGTGAGATTCTCCACTATTTTGGGTTCTCTGACAAAGGACTTGTCCTTGCTTCTCCCCATGGAAAGCATAACAAATACCTGAAGGGGGAACTATTACTGAGGATACCCAGAGACAATGTACAGGAGGTGGGACTACCATTCCAGGCCTGCAAATTTTGCTCTCTAACTTGGCCAAAGGAGTCACGAAATCAGAGTGGCTTTTCAGCAGCATTATACCATAAGAGGTATATTCCACAGGTCTCCTGGGCATGAAACTCTAGTCAGTCTTCCCACACCACCAGGATATACCCTTTGGGATCTCATCCATTCAGGACAAGCAGTGATCCAATTGTTTACCAAAGAAGAGGCAAACCAGGGCTTGAGGTGTGATCTGGTGCTGAAAAGGAAGTCACGATCTAGCAGAAAAAAAGAAAAGAAAGAAACCCAACAGGTAAATTACAAAAGAATATCTAAGCAGAAATATCTAATAAAAAAAAAAAAAAAGCCAGGCAGGCAGAGAAGACTATAATATATAACTCATTCTTTAATACAAAGACAGGGAACCATGACCTCTCACACAGACAAAGCAAGGAATCAATGAAAGATCCTAACAAGATAGTGATGTATGAGCTCTCTGAGCAAGAATTGAAGAGTAATTTTAAGGAAACTCAGCAATCTCCCAGATAACGAAGGAAAGCAACTCAGAAATTTATCAGAGAAATTTAACAAAGAGATTGAAATGATGATAAAAAACAAAAATCTGGAAACTGAGAAATACATTTACTAAACTACAAAATTTACTAGATTTTCTCTCAACAGCATAGAAGGATTTAGCAAAGGAAAAAAACACTGAACTTCAAGACAGGCTATTTTAAAATAGGCAGTCAGAGCTGAAAAAAGAAAGAAAGAATAAAAGGAAATGAAGATTGCCTACAAGATATAGAAAATTACGTCAAAAGACCAACTCTAAGAATTATTAGTGTTCATCAGGGAGTGGAGAAAGGTCAAGGGGGTAGAAAGCTTATTAAAAGAAATAATAATAAAAATATCTTAAAAACTTAAGAAAGATATAAGTATCCAGATACAGGAAGGTCAGAGAACATCAAACAGATTAAACTTATAAATAAGACTAGTATAAGGCATACAATAATCAAACTTTCAGAGGTCAAAAACAAAGACAGAATCCTAAAATCAGTAAGATTATTAAAAAGCAAATAACATATAATGGAGCTCCAATGCATCTGACAACAGGCTTCTCAACTGAAACATACAGGCCAGGAGGGAGTGGTATGACATTTTCAAAATGCAGAAAGAAAACAAACTATCAGCTGGGCACGGTGGCTCATGCCTGTAATCGCAGCACTTTGGGAGGCTGAGGCAGGTGGATCATGAGGTCAGGAGATCGAGACCATCCTGGCTAACACGGTGAAACCCCATCTCTACTAAAAATACAAAAAATTGGCCAGGTGTGGTGGTGGGTGCCTGTAGTCCCAGCTACTCTGGAGGCTGAGGCAGGAGACTGAAGGGAACTTGGGAGGAGGAGCTTGCAGTGAGCCAAGATCCTGCCACTGTACTCCAGCCTGGGTGACAGAGCAAGACTTCGTCTCAGGAAAAAAGCAAGCTACCTTCTGAAAATACTGTATCTGAAAAGTAACTCTTCAAACACGAAAGAGTCTTTCCCAGAAAAACAAAAAACAAAAAAGAGCTCTTGCCTCAAAGAAAAGATAAAGCCAGATGGCTTCTTTGCTAAATTTTACCAAACATTTTAAAAAGTACTAACACCAATTCTACTTAAACTACTCCAAAAAAAATGAAAAGAGGAAATCCTTCCAAATTTGTTCCATGAGGTCAGCATTTTTCTGATGCAAAAACCAGACAAGAGCACAACAACAAAAAAATCAATAAAACTACAGACCATTATCACTAATGAACATAGATGAAAAATCCTAAACAAAATATTAGCAAACTGGATTTAACAACATATTAAAAAGATCATTTACCATGATCAACTGGGATTTATCCTGTAAATGTAATCATGCTTCTACATACACAAATCAACAAATAGGATACATAACCAAGAAATCTAAGAACAAAAACTCATAATCATTTTAATAGATGCTGAAAAGCATTTGATAACTTTCAACATCCCTTTATGATGAAAACTCTCAACAAGCTAGATATAGAAAAAAAAAAAACATACCTTTAGGCTATATGTGGTCCTCAAGGACCTCAGACAAACCCATGTTCAAAACTATACTGAACAGGGTAAAAACAGAAAACCTTTTATCCGAGATTGGAAGCAAGACAAGACTACCACTTTCATCACGTTTATTCAACATAATACTTGAAGAACTAGTTAAAACAATTAAGCCACGGAAAAAAATAAATAAGGAGCATTCAAATTGGAAAGATACAGCTCAAATTAGCTTTGCTTGAAGATGACATGATTTTATATTCAGTAAAACCTAGAGACTGCACACAAAACTGTTAAAACTAAAAAATTTATTCAGTAAGTTTGCTGAAAACAAAAATACATCCAAATCAATAGCATTTATATACACTGACAGCAATAAAGAAATGAAGAAAACAATCCCATCTGTAATAGCTATAAAGAATATGAAATGCCTATTAATCAATCTATCCAAAGAAATAAAAGCTCTATACGAGGAAAATTATAAAATACTGGTGAAAGAAATAGAAGAGGAAACCAAATTTAAAAGCTATTCCATTATTATGGATTACAATAATTAATATTGTTAACATAACAATACTACCCAATGTGATCTACAGCTTCAATGCAACTTCTATCAAAATTACCAATGGCATTCTTCACAGAAGTAGAAAAGTCAATCCTAAAATTTATATAAAACCCAAAAGACATCAATTAGACAAAACAATCCTGAGGAACCAAAGCAAAGCTGGAGGCACCTCACTACCTGTATTAGTCCATTTTCACACTGCTGTAAAAAGCTACCTGAGACTGGGTAACTTATAAAGAAAGGAGGTTTACTTGACTCACAGTTCTGCATGGCTGGAGAGGCCTCAGGAAACTTACAATCATGGTAGAAGGCAAAGGGGAAGGAAGGTACATCTTTCATGGCAGTAGGAGAGAGAGAAAGCAAAAGAAGCGTCACACTTTTAAACCATCAGATTTCATGATAACTCCTTTACTATTACAAGAACAGCATGGAGGAAGCTGTCCCCATGATCCAACCACCTCCTACCAGGATGGTCCCTCAACACTTGGGGATTACAATTCAAGATGTGATTTGGGTGGAGACACAGAGCCAAAACATATCATTCCATCCCTGCTCACTGCCCCCACAAAATCTCATGTCCATCTTATATTTGAAAGCCACACATCCCTTCTCAACAGTCCCCCAAAGTCCCAGTTATTCCAGCATCAACTCGAAAGTTCAAGTATAAAATCTCATGTGAGATAAGGTAAGTCCCTTTCTCCTATGAGCCTATAAAATCAAAAACAAGTAAGTTACTTCCAAGGTACAATGAGCATACAGGCTTTGAGTAAATGCTATCATTCCAAAAGGGAGAAATTGGCCCAAACAAAGAAGCTACAGGTCCAATACAAGTCAAAAATCCAGTGGGTCAGTCTTTAAATCTTTAGCTCCAAAATAATGTCCTCTGACTCCATGTCTTATATCCAGGGCATGCTGATATAAGGGCTGAGCTCCCAAGAGTATGGACAGCTCTGCCCCTGTGGCTCTGCAGGGTAAAGTCCCTGTGACTGCTTTCACAGGCTGGAATTGAGTGCCTGTGTCTTTTCCAGGTATACAAGGCAAGCCATCAGTGGGTCTACCCCACTGGGTCTGCAGGGCAGTTGTCCTTTTCTCACAGCTCCACTAGGCAGCATCCCATTGGTGACTCTGCATGGGGGTTCCAAACCCACATTTCTCCTCTGCATTGCCCTAGTAGAGGTTCTCCACAAGGTCTCCCTGCAGCAGACCTCTGCCTGGACATCCAGGCATTTCCATACATGCTCTGAAATCTAGGAGGAGGCTGCAAAAGCTCTACTTTTATCTTCCGCACACCCACTGGCCCAACACCACATGGAAGCCAACAAGGTTTGGGACCTGCACCCTCTGAAACAATGACCAGAGCTGTACCATGGCCCCTTTTAGCCATGACTGGAGCTGGAGTGGCTGGGACACAGGGCACCATGTTCCAAAGCTGCACAGAGCAAGGGGGCCCTAGGCCCAGCCTACACAACCATTTTTCCCTCCTAGGCATCTGGACCTGTGATGGGAGGTGCTGTCATGAAGATCTCTGAAATGCCCCAGAGACATTGTCCCAATCCTCTTGGCTATTAACGTTCAACTTTCCATTACTTATGCAAGGTTCTGCAGCCAGCTTGAATTTCTCCCCAGAAAGTATTTTTTTTTCTTTTCTACCACTTGATAATGCTGCCAAATTTTCCAACTTTTATGCTCTGCTGCCCTTTTAAACATAAGTTTCCATTTCAGACCACCTCTCTGTGAATATATATGACTGTACGCTTTCAGAAAAATCCAGGTTACTTCTAGAACCTTTTGCTGCTTAAAAGTTTCTTCTGCCAGATACGTTAAATGATCTCACTCAAGTTCCAACTTCCACAGATCTTTAGGGCAGGGGAAAAATGCTGCCAGTCTCTTTGCTAAAGCATAGCAAGAGTGACCTTTACTTCAGTTCCAAGTAAGTTCCTCATCTCCATCTGAGACCACCTCCTAGGCCTGGACTTCACTGTCCATATCACTATCAGCATTTTGGTCAAAACCATTCAACAAGAATCTAGGAAGTTCCAAAGTTTCCTACATCCTTCTGTATTCTTCTGAATTTTTCAAACTGTTCCAACCTCTTCCCATTACCCAGTTCCAAAGTAGCTTCCACATTTTCAATTATCTTCACATCAATGCCCCAAACTCCCAGTACCAATTTTCTGTATTAGTTTGTTTGCACACTGCCATAAAGAACAACCTAAGACTGGGTAATTTATAAAGAAAAGAGGTTTAATTGACTCAGTTCCACAGGGCTGGGGAGGCCTAAGGAAAGATAATCATGGTAGAAGGTGAAGGAGAGAAGCAGGAACCTTCTTCACAAGGCAGCAGGAGAGAGAGAGTGAAGGAAAGTACCACAGTTTTAAACCATCATATCACATGATAACTCACTCACTATCAGGAGAACAGCATGGGGGAAACTGCCCCCAAGATCCAGTCACCGCCTACCAGCTCCCTTCCTCAACTCGTGGGGATGACAATTAAAGATGAGATTTGGGTGGGGACACAGAGACAAACCATATCACCACCTGACTTCAAAATATACTACAAAACTTTAGTAACCAAGTCAGCATGATACTGGCATTAAAACAGACAAATGGATCAATGGAACAGAATAGACAACCCAAATATAAATCCATTACTTTGCAGTCAACTCATTTTTACCAAAGTTGCCAGAACATACGATGAGAAAAAGATAGTCTCTGCTTTAAATGATGCTGGGAAAACTAGATATCCATATGCAGATATGCAGAAGAATGAAATTAGACACTTATATCTCACTATATGGAAAATCAAAACAAATTGGATTAAAGAAAAATCTAAATCTTGAAGCTATGAAAGTAGTGGAAGAAACATCGGGAAAATGCATCAGAACACTGGTCTGAGCAAAGAGTTTTTGTGTAAGTACTCAAAAGCACAGGCGACCAAAGCAGTAATAGACAAATGGGATGATATCAAGCTAAAAGGATATCAAGAAAGGAAACAGTCAATGACGTGAAGAAACAACTCACAGAATGGAAGAAAATATTTTTATATTGTCCATCTAACAATGGATTAATAACCAGAATGTATATGGAACTCAATTAAATAACATAATAATAATATATAATCTGTTTTAAAATGGACAAAAGATTTGAATGGATGTATCTCAAAAGAAGACATATGTATGACCAACAGATAGATGAAAAAAAATGCTCGATATCACCAATCATCAGGGAAATGCAAATCAAAATCCTGATGACATGTCATTTCACTCCAGTAAAAATGGCTTTTATAAAAAAGACAGGGAATAACAGTTGCTGGTGAGGAAGTGGAGAAAAGGGAACCCTCTTACACTGTTGGTGGGAATATAAAGTACAACAGCTGCTATGGACAATATATGGAGGTTCCTCAAAAAACAAAAAAAAAGAAATACCATAAAATCCAGAAGTCTCACTGCTGAATATACACCTAAAAGAAAAGTTGCCAGGCACGGTGGCTTCTGCCTGTAATCTCAGCATTTTGGGAGGCCAAGACAGGAGGATCAAGAAGTTGGGAGTTTGAGATCAGCCTGGCCAACACAGTGAAACCCCATCTCAACTAAAAATACAACAAATTAGCTGGGCATGGTGGCGAGTGCCTGTAATTCTAGCTACTCAGGAGGCTGAGGCAGGATAATCACTTGAACCCAGGAGGTGGAGGTTGCAGTGAGCCAAGATTGTGCCACTGCACACTGACTTGGGTGACAGTGTGAGGCTCTGTCTCAAAAAAAAAAAGGAAGAAAAATCAATACATGTAGTCACGCCCATGTTTATTATAGCACTCTTCACAATAAGGAAAGTATGGGCTCAGTTTATGTGCCCATCAATGGATGACTAAAGCAAATGTGCTATCTATACACAATGGACTATTATTAAGTCATAAAAAAGAATGAAGTTCTGTCATTTTCAGTAACGTGGGAGGAGTGGTAGATCATTACATTAAGTGAAATAAGGCAGGCACAGAAAGACAAATATTACATGTTCTCACCAACTGGTGAGAGCTAAAAAGTAGATTTCATGAAGATAGACAGTAGATTGTTGGTTACTAAAGTCTGGGTAGAGAGAGGAGGAATAAAGAGAAGTTGATTAATGGGTACAAATGCACAGTTAAATAGAAGAAATAAGACAAGGTGTTCAATAGAGCTATAGGGTGAATACAGTAAACAATGCATTGTACATTTCAAAACAGCTAGAAGAGAATAAGTTCAATGTTCCCAGCATGAAGAGAAGATACTTATTTAAGATGATAGATATCCCAAGTACACTGATCAAATCTTTACATATTACTTGAACATATTAAATTATCACAAGTACTCTGAAAATATGTGCATCTATTAAGTATCAATAAAAAACACAATCTCATGAAAAATTAGAATATATAAAAATAACCGAATAAAAAATTTAGACTTGAGAAACTTAAAGAAAAAATAATTTTAAGTTGAATTGATTTATCTTGAGAATTCTACCAAACTTTAAAAGAAGAATCAGCAAAAATTACGTACAATCTCTTCCAAAAAACAGAATAGGACACTTCTTATTTATGAAACTGATAGTACCCTGATACAAAATCAGAAATTGACAGGACAAAGTAGAAAAGATTACTGTTCAAAATTTCTTCTGAATAAAAAAGAAAAGTTTCTAACAAAATATTAGCACATATTGTTCAACAATATATTTAAAATATTATACAGCATGGCTAAGTAGGATTTACTCTAGGGTTGCAAATATGTTTTAACATTTGAAACTCATTCTGTATAATCTACCACATGAACAGACCAAAGGAAAAAAGTCACATGATCATAAAAATTGATGGCAAAAAGCATTTGACAATTTTCAACACCTCTTCATGATAATTATTTTTAGAAACTTCTGAAAAATAGAAATATATAGTAAGTTCCTGAACATGAGAAGGAACACCTACAAAAAACTATTGCTAACATATACTTAATTATGACATACTGAATAACTTAAGGATATGCATTAAAAAAAAGCATATGTGCATTCTCCCCAATTTTATTAGACATGGTTCGGGATTTTTAGCCAACACCATAAGCAATAAAGCGACATATAATGTATCCAGTTTGGAGTGAGAAAAATAAAGCTGTCCCTATTTGCAGATGGCAAAATTGTCTACATAGAAAATCCCAAAGGATCTATAAAAAACAAAACTCTTCGAACTAATAACTGATTATCAATTTAAAATTTGTACTCATTTCTAATGGATGAATTTAATGCTATAAGTTTATCTTCAGCAAAGTGGCAGGATATAAAATAAACATGCAGAAATCAAATGTATGTCTGCATTCTAGCAGTACATATTTGAACACTAATTTAAAAATACAATGCCATCTGTAATTGCTGGAAAAAAATACTTTGGTGTAAATCTGCCTAAACATGTATGAGATAAGAATGTTGAAAACTATACAACATTGACAACACTGATGAATGAAATCAAAGTAGATCTAAATAAATGGAAAGACACATTATGTTCTCCAATTGGAAGACTGACAATACTCAGAGATGTCAGTTCTTCCAAATTGATACAGAGTTTGAATGTAATTCCTATAAAAATTTAGGCACAGTATTGTTTAGGTGTAGGCAAGATTATTCTGAAATGTGTATAGAAAGATAAATAAATTAAAATAGCTAAAGCCTTTCAGAAAAAGAATAAAATGGAAGAAATTCATCCAATCAAATTTGAGACTTACTGTCCAGCTACAGTAATCTCAACTGTGTTATGTTAGGGGACAGATAGATACCTTTCATAGTCACACATCAATGGAAAAATATATAGACCCCAGATATAAGCCCTCACAAATGTGCCCAACTGAATTTTGATAAAGTTGCAAAAGTAATTCATTGGAGGAAAATTACCCTTTTCCATAAGTGGTGGTGAAACAATTGGTTATGCATAGGTTTTTTCTAAAAAGAAGAAAATGATTTTACTCTGCCTTTAAAAATAAAGTCTATTTAAGAAAATGACTCCCAACTTAAATATCACAGTTTATTTTAAAAATTGACTCAAAATTAATAAGGGATTTAAGTGTAAAACATACAACAAAATATTTTTAAAACATTCATAGAAAAAAATATTTAGGATCTGCATTCACATAGAATGTTTTTATATTTGACATAAAAAAGCACAATCCATGAAAGGAAAGCTACATAATGAAATTAGATACTTAGAAACCACATATCCAACACAGGACTAGTATCTAGAACATAAAAGAAACTTTGAAAACTCAATTTAGAACATGGGCAAAAGATATTTCACCAAAAAAGGTATGCAGGTAGCAAATAAGCTCAGATAAAGGTGTCGTACATTATTAGCCATTAAAGAAATTAATATAAAACCACAATGAGCTATTACTGCACACTTATCAGAGTAGTTATAATAAAAATTATTACAGTACCAAATGTTGATGAGGATGTGGAGAAACTGTATCACTCATAGACATTGTTGGTAGGAATGTAAAATCAGTTTGGTGTTTTTTCTTAAAAAAAAAAAACAAAAACTGAACATGCAACAACCATAGACCCAGCAACTGCACTTCTGCATATTTATCACAAAGAAATGAAAACTTATGTTCACACAAAAACCTGGACACAAATATTTATATCAAATTTTGTTGCAATAGTCAAAGTTTGAAACAACCTCCATGTCTTTCTATGGGTGAATAAACAAATCCATTCCAAAGAATACTGTTCTACTGGGAAAAACAGAAGAAAAAGAAATGTTGACACATACGACAACCTAGCAGAATTTTCAGGGAATTAAGTTAAGTGAAAAAACTCATTACAAAAGTTTGCATGCTATATGATTCCATTTATTCAACATGCTTAAAATGACAAAATTTAAGAAATGGGAAGCATGTTAGTGGTTGCCAGGAGTTAGGTGTGTTGAGGGGGAGTGAGAATTATTTGTGGTTTATAATATTATATAATACTAGAAGTTACTGTTTTGATGGAAATGTTTTTTATCTTTGCTGTTTCGTGCCAATGTCCTGGTTGTGATACTATACTACAGTTTTGTAAGATGTTATCATTGGGGGAAACTGAGTAAACGCTAGTTTCTCTGAATGAAATCTGCATTTCTCTGTATTTCTTATAATTTCATGTAAATTTATAATAAATTCAAAATTAAAAAAATTAAATCGTGTTGGCAATTTTTTTTGTGTCAGTATGACTGGACCCTAGGGTGGCGAGACAAGTGGCCAAACATTAGTCTGGCTGTGTCTGTGAGACTGTTCCTGGGTTAGATCAGTATTTGAATCCTTACGCTCGGTAAAGCAGATTGCCTTCTCTAATTTGGATGGGCCTCATCTAATCAAATGAAGACCCGAGTAGAACAAAAAGTCTGATTAAGAGGGAACTCCAGCCTCACTGCCTGAGCTGGAACTCCGGTCTTTTTCCACATTCAGACTCGTACTAAAACATCAACTCTTTTTTTATTCACGAGCCTGCCAGCTTTCACATTGGAACTATACCATTAACTCTCCTAGTTCTCAAACCTTCAGATTCAGATTGGAACTACACATTGGCTCTTTTAGATTGCCAGCTTGCCAACTACAGGTCTTGGGACTTCTCAGCTTCCATAATCAAGTGAGCAATTCATAATTATATATATATATATATATATAATATATATATGCATACATATCTATCTTATTGATTCTATTTCTCTGAAAACCCTGAAAAACACAAAAATATTAGGAAGGTATTTTAAGTATAACTTAGCTAAATATAGTCTAGTATACTTAGAAGCTAAGTATAACTTAGCTTCTAAAAAATAATACTGCACACCCCTTTTTATATACTCTCACACAGGAAAAAAGAGTAATTAGAACATTATTTTTACTTTATTAACATTGTGTGTTTACACGTGTGTGTGTGTGTTTGTGTGTGTGTGTGTGTGTAAAGCCTAGTGATAGATGTTTTGGTGTGAAGTTAAAGGCAGCTAACAAGAAGTAGAAAGGTTTTAATTAATAAAACACATACCCATAGAAACTTAAGATACAAAAGGGACAGTTGATCATTCTTAAATAAACGCCTGTGTTCATTACCTATTCAGATCAGCATGTGGCAATTTTTATTTGTCAGTGAAAACCCATCAACCTCCACTTAAAAAAGAGGTAGACTATTTTGGGTCATCAGTATGATTCAAGTGGTATTCTATTTTAGAAAAGTCATTTCTTTTTAAAGATGTTTTTAATATTCATGATTTGAACATTTAATTATGGTTGATATTAAATAAAAAAGAATGAGGGCACATTTTGACTTGCAAAGTTTGTAGTTCACTAAGAATTCATTAGGCCACACTCAGTAGTATATAAGTAAGTCTTCAGCTTTATGAAATTCAGGTAAAGTCTATTTAACTATAGATAAATCTAATTGTAAAACTTTTTAAATGCTTTCTTTAAAAATAAGACAAAATTATAGACTATGGCTCTATTAAAGTGAGTATAATTTATATTTAAGCAATGTTCGTGTTTCTTATAAAAATGTAAACCAAACTTCTGCACATCATTTCCACATCATGAGATACCAAACTCAGATTTTCTTGAAAAATACTACAGAAAGGTAAAAAATATTTCAAAGTCTCGGGGATTTTTATTGAAATCACTCATCCCTATCCTGGCCTCTACAAGACAGTAACACACAGCTACTACTCATTTTGAATGTCTAGTATATGCCAGGGAATTTATAGGTGGGATATCATTCTACTCTTACAATAATTCAGAGATGAAAATATAGCTGACCTCATTTTACAGATATAGGATGAGGCTCGGACTACTTGTAAGTCCTACATTATCTTAGTTTTAGTTTTCTCATTAACGAAATAGAGAAAACCTCATCTACCTCACTTTATTATAAATCATAATTAACATAATATGTGCAATACATCAAACTCAGTTCTGTAAACCCAATAATCACTAAAGAACACAATATTCCCTCCATTTTATTAAAATACTCTTCAGGTTCACTTTATACTCAGAAATAAGTCAGGATCTTTCTATAATGCTAGATTAGGAGACAGAACATTCACTATGTGGCTGATCAGGGTTGAGAGTTTACAGAGTTAGGTTACCTGACTGGGTCAACTTCATATGCAGCAATATGTTTCTCTTTAAAAATAACTATGATGTATGAAGAATTAAATGATCTGTCCAGGACTTTGATTTTCAGGCAAAGGAAGTTTGTTTCTTATGGTATGCCATCTGTAAGAAATGGCTAACAAGAAAAGGCATTGTGCCTTATACATTTATCAAATTAAAAATAAAGTCTTGGGTTCATATTAAGATGGAACAAAATTTTAAGCTTCCTAAAATTCAAATCTAAAGACTTTTTATGCTTTAATATTCAGAACAGCACTAAATGACTCCCCTGGGCTCACTGCTAATTTTAAAGCTATTAGACATTAGGACTGGATTTCAAGGAAGGTATGCTATTGAATTCATTCTTTTTCCTTACCAGAGGGACACCCATAAGGCTTCAAGATTTAAAGTCAGTCAGCTCAACAGACCATGACAAGCCTTGAATCTTCTCAATGCATACAAAAAACACATTAAGAACCTGCCTGACAGGGCTGTGTTGAAAATGGCTTTGAGCAAATCTTTGATTATTTAAGATTCTTAACTCCTAGAACAACAAAGCAATCTCTTATTTATCTCAATATTCTGAAATTTTTAATTTGTAATGTGAGTCCTGAAAATCTGAGACTGGTCTCAGTTCATTTAGAAAGTTTATTTTGCCAAGTTTGAGGATGTGCACCCCGATACAGCCTCAGGATGTTTTGAGGACATGTTCCCAAGGTTGTCGGGGCACAGCTCAGTTTTATACATTTTAGGGAGACATGAGACATCAATCAATATATGTAACATGTACATTGGTTCCATCCAGAAAGCCGGGATAACTCAAGCAGGGAGGGGACTTGTAGGTCACAGGGAGGTGAGAGAAAAAGGGTTGCTAAGTTTCTAATCAGCCTTTCCTAAGGAGGCAATCAGATGTGCATTTATCTCAGTGAGAAGAGGGATGACTTTGAATAGAAGGGGAGGCAGGTTTCCCCCTAAGCTGTCCATAGCTTGACTTTGCCCTTTAGCTTAGTGATTTTGGGGCCCCAAAGTTTCCAAGATTTATTTTCCTTTCACAGTAAATACATTTAGGAACACGGTGAAAGATATTTTTTAAATTAATGTAGCTGCATCTCTGATTAATGATATCTTACATAGCAATCTGCATTATTTTCTAGTGATATGTAATTTCTGATGTCATTATTTTTGCACAAGATTAAATAACCAGTGTAACTTTTTGATCTTAATGAATAATCTCAATAACTTTTTAATTTATAAAATCATATGCTTACATAATGTGTAGTTTCACATGATACATTATGTGTGAGGTAATGTTCTTACAACATTTTGCTTAAATTATCATTAAATATCAAAGAAGTCACTGTAATTTGAAACATAAATTAATGTCAAGGGAATTTTCTAACTCAAGATAATTAACGAGATTTTTTAATTACACCAAAAATAAATTTTGTATGTCTTTCAAAGTATAGTTATTTTAGCTCAATTAAAATTGAATAAGAGGTAGTTTTAATCACATAAGTAAAGACCTGGCTCTGTGATTCAAGGAATGCAACTAACAAGAATCAAAATTATTTTTCCTATCTGGACATTTCAGGCAAAGGTGTCTTTCAGCTAAACTTGTTTTGGAAATTCCCTCAATGGAATTGGCATAAGAGATATTCTAGGCAATGTGAATTATCAGTTTTGGCCGATGTAGATTCCATTTGCATCTAGAACATTTAGGCACATTGAATAGACTGATCCTGACAAATTCAGCTGTAGCATAGCATGGCCAAAACCCATCATAAAAAAGATGCTTGCATACTGAAACAAAACTAGAAAAGAAAGAAGCATAGCTTTTGACAAATTACTAGGCATTTTATTTTAGGTAGTCACTTCCTTTAGAATGTCACTAGGGTTTTACTGGCTCCATTATCTTGAATTTCCCATAGCGGTGATTCATTCATGTTCCCTTGTTCAGGCTTCTAAGATGAGTGGCATGAATCGGAGAGATGCCTTGAGGGATGATTAGGAAAGCATTTGTCCAAGGAACATGATCAAGAGTTCCTTGAGGGATGGAACTCAGGTCCTTGGTCTCCTTAATATCAGGCTCTAAAGAACTGTGATAATTGGCCAGATATTACCATTCTATAAAGTCAATTAAGCTATTATTTCCTAGAAGAACTTACAAGGACTCTTTTCAGCTTCATATGCCTTCAAAGTTCTCTAAATTTAAAAACAAAGTTTAAGAATGTTAAAAGCACTAAAATTTATTTTGATTTCCTAAAAGTGATACATTTAATTCCACATTTAAACTAGGTAAAAGGCAATCAGATAAACATTAGAAGGTTATTTTTTTTTCTTCTAAAAGAGTAAAATGTTTCTTTTGGTAGATGATTTCTTTCTTTAGTATGCCTTCATTTTCTTTACTTTAAAATAAGAAATTTGGAAGCTGTGATGTTTCCTAATAATTTTTATAATAATATATTTTATTTTCTTTGTCCTTTCGCAGACACTTTTCATTCGTTGGGCTAATAATGTTCTTTGCTTACCATCACCACTGACTTTCCTTTTTTGCTTCCACAATAAAAAGATATAAATAAAATGTGTATTTGAACCAAATATGAAAAGGTGGCCACAGTCTTTATATTTTCTTCTTCTTTTTGGTAAGCTAGCTTGCAATAACAGAAGTTTTTGCTTACCAAAGAGATTTATTTCAAATTAGCAAAATTTTCAGAGCAGAGCAAATGTGAACTTAATTTTTTTCTACTAATAAAGGGAATAGTTCACATAAAGCCTCTCCCACATTATGTGGTGTTTGTAAGCAAGTGCTAAGTAAGCAAGATTGTTGTTTAGCAACAATACCCTATATACAAACATCTATAAATAAAGAAATCAAGTATTCCAGGCTCTATGAGCCTTATTTATATAACTCAGCGTGATATCACTAAAATGTACACTTTTGAGGTATCTGAAGAATACATAACATTGCTTTAAGAATGTGTGTGCCTATATATGTGTTTAGTTTATGAATTGACATTATCTTATAAATTCTGATGATGTACTGTACTTCATTGTAGGCATATATTATCATTTACCTACTCCCTTAACTGATAATAAACACCTAGATTCAGCCTGGGTACCTGGCAAAACCTAATCTCTACAAGATAATACAAAAATTAGCTGAGCATAGTGGTACCTGTCTGTAGTCCCAGCTACTCAGGAGGCTGAGATGGGAGGATTGCTTGAACCTGGGAGCTGGAGACTGCAGTGAGCCAAGATCGCACCACTGTACTTCAGCCTGGGTGACAGAATGAGATCCTGTCTCAAAATAAATTTTAAAAATTAAAATAAAAAAAAAGCCTAGATTTTTTTTTCACATCTTTGCCACTGCAAACAATGTTGATATTGGTTTTTATGAGAACATAAACAAGGATTTTGCTGGTACTAAATGTATTAAGGACTACCAGATGGCTTTCTAGAATGGCTGCCCTAGTTATACGTCTCAAATACACATATGCCTGCACCCATACACAAACATAGTGTATAAGTTTAGATCTTATACACAGTTGGATTTTTATTCAGTATCATATTTTTATTTGCATTTTGAACTTTAATTCAATATTTCTTATGGATTAAAAAATTAACATGAAAGAAAAACTATGAAGTTAGAGAACACATAGAAGAAAAATAATTTCTTAATTCACAAAGGAGGAATGCATAAATCCTGAAAAATTTTATCACCTAATTTAATAAAATTATCTCTAAATTAAAACCAATATCTAGAAATTTTATCAAGCTAATAAAATTGGCTTTTTAATTCCTGGTAAAACACCTCAAATCTCATGAAAGATAATTTTAGAAAATTTATCCTGAGCACTGCATGAAAATAATCCACTGTTTCATGTATTGTTGGTTCTGCAGTTTGACTGTACTTATTTGTCATGAAACACTTAGAAGTTTTATTCATGAGTAAATAGTTAAGCTGATAGTATATAGCTGTTAAAATAACTATTATATTTAGATATATGTTGATAACTTAAAGGATAAAGAAATTTAGCAAATATGTCCTACCCAGAAGTTACATGTCCTCAATGTCCACAGAGAAGAAGGCAATAACATATGTGGTTTCTCTCAGGTTAATTTGATTGATTTTGATAAATTGATCACAAAAATTAAATAGTTTTTTATTTCCAAAATGCCAGTTCATCTCTTTATACTGAAATATCCTTTAAATATATGTTTCATTTTCATTGCTTCGTTTTCAATGTCCACACAAGAAAAGATAATGTAAGTAGTGGCATATGTTATTATAATAATAATTATAACACTGGCCGGGCACGGTGGCTCAAGCCTGTAATCCCAGCACTTTGGGAGGCCGAGACGGGCGGATCACGAGGTCAGGAGATCGAGACCATCCTGGCTAACACGGTGAAACCCCGTCTTTGCTAAAAAAAAATACAAAAAACTAGCTGGGTGAGGTGGCGGGCGCCTGTAGTGTCAGCTACTCGGGAGGCTGAGGCAGGAGAGTGGCGTGAACCCGGGAGGCGGAGCTTGTAGTGAGCTGAGATCCGACCACTGCACTCCAGCCCAGGCGACAGAGCGAGACTCTGTCTCAAAAAATAAAATAAAATAAAATAAAATAAAATTAATAATAATAATAATAATACTGTAAGTATATTAATAATAATATAGCGATAGGTACATTTGCTGACTACTGCATGTCTAAGACTTTCTCTTTATTGCTTCTTCTAGTCTTTAGAACACCACCAAATAGGGATTATTATTACCATCATCAGGAAAAAAAAACACTCAAATAGGTGGAGTAATTTGACAAATGTCTCACTCTTTATAAGAAACAGAAGCTTAACATGATGGTTCACACCTGTAATTCCAACACTTTAGGTGGTTGAGACAGGAGGATCGCTTGAGCCCAGGAATTCAAGACCAGTCTGAACAACATAGACAGGAAACCCTGTCTCTAAATAAAAAGGACAAATAAATAAATTTGGCAGGTATGATGGCGCATGCCTGGAGTCTCAGTTACTAAGGAGGCTGAGGTGGGAGGATCACCTGAGCCCTGAAGGTTAAGGCTACAGTGAGCCATGATTGCACCACTACACTCCAGTCTGGACAACAGACCCTGTCTCAATAAATAAAAATAAAAAAGAGGCAGAGCCGGAAGACTGTGATTTCATCAACTGTACTTTTTTCACTCTATATACATTTTCAGACATAATCCTGTGAAGGTTAATTTTATATGTCAACTTGACTAGGTTATGGGACCCAAATATGTGTGGTCAAACCTAATTTTGGTTGTTTCTGTGAGGGTATTTTTGGCAGAGCTTATCATAAATTGGTGGACTTCATGTAGATTGTCTTCTGCAACATTGGTGGGCCTCATCCAATTAGTTAAAGATCCAAATAGAACAAAAGACTGACCTCTTCTAAACAAGAGGGAATTTTGTCAGATGATAGCCTTGGAAATTGAACTGAAATGTCAGCTATTCTCTGGGTCTGCAGCAAGCCTGCGTGCCTACCCTGAGTATTTGGGACTTGCCAGCCTTCATAATTGTGTGAGCCACTCTTCAAAATATATTTTTCTTCCTAGATAAAAGATAGATAGATAAATAGATAGATAGATAGATAGATAGATAGATAGATAGATAGATAGATAGATACATGCATGCATGCATACATACATACATACATACATACACAGATTCTATTGGTTCTGTCTTTCTGAAGAATCTTAAGACAAATCTTAGCAGTTAAAGATGTGTTTGTGAACTCCAAGTAGCTTTATTTTACTAACTCTTTATTTTATATTAACTCTTATTTTCCAAACAAGAAAGTTAAGACTCAGAAAGCTAACTTACCTGAGGTTATATAGTTTTAGTATCAAAGTCAAAATGAGAGACCATTTTCTTTTTCTTACAGGTCTTTATACATTCTCCTAAATTATTACCCTTTTGCAACGTGAACTATCTTAGAGGGATAACAAAAGACTTTGTAACTCACTTTATTATGCAAGTAACTGACAAGTGATTACATGATGCTTTTTCCTCACAAATAGAAAGGTGATTCACAGTTTTATAATTCTGTTAAAGTTATTACTTAAAATTTCTTAAAAGCAAAATTGAATATTTGTCAATTAAAGTTCTGATTATGTTAATCAAAATTATACATGGGGTAATTTTTTCCTCCTCCTCCTTTTTCTCCTCCTCCTTTTCTTTTTCATCTTTTTTCTTTAAAAAAATACGATTTTGTCATGTAAAGTAACCACATTTTTTTCCTCAAAATCTCTGAAACTTTATTTTATAATTTTATTGTTCCTTTAGTCCAGTCAAGAAAGAAGTCCAGACTAAGACTTTATTGTCATCTGTTCCGTGGCCAACCTGTATTTGCTTTATCACTGCAAATGGATTCTAGATGTTTACCTATTCTACTATTCTTACCCTTCATATCAGAGGAGATAACATAAATTCTCTCTGTATTTCCTATATCTTATTATTTAGTTGAATCAATTATTGTCTTATTTTATTTATTTATTTATTCATGTATTTATTGGTAGAGAAGGGGTTTCACCATTTTGGCCAGGCTGGTCTCGAACTCCTAACCTCAAGTGATCAGCCAGCCTCGGCCTCCCAAAGTGCTGGGATTCTGGGTGTGAGCCACCACACCTGGCCTCATCTCTTTAAATCATCCGTCAAATATTTATTTTTAATAATAACATTTTTTAAGCTACATTTTAAGCTATGTACATGTCAAAATCTTTGTCCCACTATGTATTTCTGACAGGCAATTTCTTTGACCTCAAATAAATACTTCCCATCTACTTTATGTATAGTTCATGTTGTAGGATTAAAGTTGTGGACAGAAACTCTTCAATAAATTCCCTGTAAAATAAAAAATGCAAGTATGTTTTGCCTTATATGGCCAGCACATTCTTCTGAAAGATCTTAGGTCTTTGTACTTTGATCAAGGCCCCTATCATCAGCCAAAAAGGGATGCACTAATAATTTATGACCTTAGTTTTTCTTTCCTGGATTGGTGGTTTATCTTTTTTTGGGTGGTAACAGTGACAAACATTAAAGAAAGATCTTGGAGATTTTCTACTAATTTATTCTCCAAAATGAAATATAAATCTTAGTTTTACTAAAGAGAGGCTTTCTATGTTTATATTTATTTACATTTTTCCTGATGCTTGGGGATTTCAAAACAATATCAACATAGTATGTAAATTTAACATCATCTCAAGATAAAAAGCTGAATAAAAAAAGGACATTGACAATTTTCAGGAAGTCATTTTAATTCAGTCAAACTGTAACAAAAATTAATGGTTGTCAGGTTGAATTTTAATAAATGATTTTAGCCTCGGGGCCAATAAAAATATCTGGGATGACAGATACTTTTGAGTTTAAACCATCATGATGAAGTGGCCATAGGAAAGGCTAATGAAAAAGAAGCTATTAGTCTTTAAATTTTCCTAAAGAAAAGCTATTTCTTTATCTTTGGATCTTCCACACTTAGCATAATCTATAAATACATTTAAAGGCATAACTTTAAGCTTTCCTATTCTTCATGCCTACTTTACAAGGCTTTCTATATTCTATTTGTTCTAGATACTGTGCCAAGTTGGGAAATGAATCAAAGACACAATCTAAAATTAGCTCAAAACGTTTAATATATTTGCTAATCATACTTTCTTTGGACCATCACAGATAATGAGGTAATATAATATAACTTACTCATTTTTAAAATAATGGAAAATTTCAGAATCAATAGACAAAATCCTTTATTTGCCAAACCAGAAACTTGAGACTCAGAAAGCTAACTTACTGAGGTTTTAGAGTTTTAGTATCAAAGTCAAGATGAGAGACCATTTTCTTTTTCTTACAGGTCTTTATACTTTCTCCTAAATTATTACCATTCTGCAACATGAACTATCTTATAGGGATAACAAAAGATGTTGTAACTCACTTTATTATGCAGTTAACTGACAGGTGATTACATGTTTTTTTTCTTCACAAATAGAAAGGTGTTTCACAGTTTTATAACTCTGTTAAAGTTATTAATTAAAATTTCTTAAAAGCAAAATTGAATATTTGCCAATTAAAGTTCTGATTATGTTAATTTAAATTATAAATGCATTTTTGAGTGTTATCATGTATATTTAAGACCTTCTGATTGTTTAAGTACAAGGAATTGGAGAAAAGATAAGTGTACTTCAAATGGTAATGCACTTCACATTTTTAGTGTAATGCTTTAACCCAATGTTTATCTTTAATCTCTTCACAATCCTTTAAAAAATGAGGTCTGTGACATGTTAGTAATAAACTACTTTAATTACTTACAAATTTATATGATCTATAATTGGATTTTCCAATACTATGTCAAAAGCATTTATTTCCTAACTCCTTTTAAGTTCCTAATGTAAGAACAATTTGTACAAGTAATTAAGGGAATGGAACATACCTAAATTTAGTTACATTCTAAAAACATTAAATTTAATGAATTATACATCTAGCTACTATGTGACCTTTGAAAAAATCTGCAATGTAGCCAAATGATCAGGAAAAAGGGTTGTCCTTCAAACTGATGTTATTCTCAAGGATATAGAATACTTTTTATACATCAATAATTAACTTAAAAGAAAATTGGTATTCTCTCCTTCTTATAATTTTGAATGCTCTAGTTACAGTTGAAAACATCCTTGGACTCTCAAGCTGCCAGGTAAGGAAATTTCAGCTTTTGCCTGCTAGATTCTTGACACTTTATTTGGCAGGAGCTAACAAGTTTGAGAATTGGGAAATTACCAGACATACTTAGTGAGAGAGAGTGGGGGTTGTGGGGGAAATCAAATAGATATGAGGGGACAAGAATTTAAAAAAAAGATAAAGATTGCAAAAAATAGAAATAAGAGAAGGAAAAGAAGATCAAGTTGCCATTGGAATAAGGGCAGACACATGAAATAGACTAGTCACTGGTATTTATGGAATGCTTGTTATTCTTAGTTCTAAGTACTTTTACTGTGCTTTGAATCATTTAATTTTCAGAACAACCCTAAAATATAGGTATGTTTAGTCCTATTTTTCACAAAAGGAATGTTATTCACCAAAGGTTACAAAAAGTGTTTAAGGTCACAACTGCTTATTAATGTAGGAATTAGAACTCAAATCCAGATATATGACTCCAGAGTTTACATTTTTAACCAAGACACCAAGAAAGATCTTAGAAAACAATGTGGTATTAAAGTGCAATTCTTCTTTGAAATATTGAGAAACTATTGGCAAAATTAAAAAGTTAATCTAAAGAACTTCTTGATAGATTGTGGTTTATTTAATGCAATGGCATGCCAATACTGTCTCTCATGGTAGTTCATCATTATGAAAATTACATATATATTATTTGATAATATTTATGTAATGCCATTAATGTAATGAACTTGGCATGCCAGTGAAATTGATCAAATCAATTACAGTTAATTTTGTTGAAATGTCTTACAATTTTACTCTATTTACAGTACATATATACTTAATTCATTCAAGAACAACACACACCTCTATCCGTGATGTTCCAGTTGCACTTGTCATACTGAAAAGAAACTTTCTATAAGAAAAGAATAGATACTTAGTGTAGTAGTGGAACATTATTAAAGATTTCAACCAATCTGTATTACACACACATAAACACACACACAAACAATAGAAACCAATCAAATTGTATTTCATGAATCTTAAAAGATTGCGTGTGAATAGTTGTAATGCAACTTTTGCTAAAATATGAATTTTACCTATTATATCTTTTTTATTATGTAGTTTATTAGGAACTAATTTGTTTTCTCTAGTTCTGTAATTGCAAAGGCAATCTTTTTAAAAAGGCACAATTAATGAGACAATTAAATACATTATAATGCAGTGCCTTTTGTTTTTTATTGTGACAGAAATAAATTTATACATCACTATTTCAAGAGTAAACAGAGTAAAAATTATAAAAAATTTTCAGAAGAAGAGTATCTGTAATTGATCTAACTTCACTGGCATGTCATATACAGTATATAAACTGCAAATAATTGAAATCATTAAAATAAAAGGAAAAGATCATTTTGTGTGTTCTTACGTGTATGTGTGTTTGTGTTTAAACACACATATATGTGTTTATGTTGTGTATATACATATACACAATATATGTATATTGTGTATATACATATACAGTCTCCTGTGTTACTAATTTAGGTGTGATTTTTAAAATATGTTGAATTGTTTATAAACAATTTACAATATTGAATTGAAGATTGCTTTATGAAGAAGTTTAGTTTTATCAGCACAGCTGATATAATGAAACAAATTAAATTAAAAAGAAAGTCTTTGGAGTTTTGCTATTATTCTATATATCTTTTGCTTTTATTGCTTATTCCTTTTATTTTTTTAATGTCCCATTACTTGATACAAATTGTATTTGTATTAAACTTATATAAGCCTATGAAGAATTGTTTTTGATTATTTATCTTTTACAGAGATTGTAGTATATTAATTTTAATATTTTCTGTTTTGAATTTTAGCTTGAGATGGGTTTATGCTTCCTTAGTCGGTGGAGGGAGGCAAGGTCATGCTGTGCAGCCAGTACTTGCAGGAAAGAAGACTGCCATGTGGGCTTCAGGCTCCCTGACCTGCCTTTTTCTCTCTCTGTTTGCTTAACTTTACAGTAAGAAAAGAGGTTGTTATTCTGTTTTGCCAGGTTATAATGCAGTGTAGGAAATGTAAACTTGGATAAATTTAGAGTTTTCAAAAGAGTGGATTAAATTTCACTATTAATTCAGGAAACTTATTGACTAAGAATACATGAGAAAATGTGTCTGAAAACATGAGTATCTGTTTTCTCTTATTCACACCAATTTCTCACACATATAAAACTAAAATGACCAGGTTAGTAGGCACAATCATCAAAAAAGTAATTTATATTAATTAAAAATATGAAAAATATTTAGATCAAATATTGTATGTTGCTTGGATAAAGAAGTAGGAGGAGAGTTTATTTTACTATTTAATTGTGGAAGTTTAGTTTTGCAAGTCCAAAGGGATTCTAACTGTTTAAGCTGACACACGTACACACATATACATACACACACACAAAACCTCACTCACATGCATACATCAAATATATGTCCCCAGGGTATGATGAATAATGAGTAACTTTACTCACTTATATCCTTGAACCTACATAGAAACAAAAATACTTCCTCCAGGGCTATGCCTGAGGCTTAATATAAACAGACTGCTACTTCATCAGTCTACATTTGAAGATATCCAACCACCAAAATATTGTTTTATTTCATAACCACTGTCTATTTAGGTTTATAAGGCACAATGAATATATAGAAATCAACAATAAATAACATTTTGTCATTGTCCCTATGTTACATCTATTGAAGTAGAATTTCTAAATTAATTTCTCAATTGTACTACATTTTTATGAAAAATGAAAATTTCTGATATGATATTCTCACATAAATATTTTTTCATTCATTCAAGTAATTTTGTTCTTTAGTATATGGACATACTTTGTGGTAATTTATCTGTTCTTTGTGGTACCATATACTTTCACATAGGTACAATTATTTAAATAAAATACAGTATATGAATTAGGGCTCTATTATTCCATTCTGCCTTGCAAAAAATACAGAAAGAAAGAATAAAAAGACACACAGAAAGAAAAACAAATTCTTGACCACCCTAATAATAAAATAGCTCTCTACTAATGGGCCAGAAATATCCATGGGTTTTTGGAAATCTAAAAGTAAATAAGATTGTATTAACAGATAAAGTAGACAAATAGCAGGGATAACAGGAAAATAACTGTCAAGAAGTTAGGTGCCAATTTTCTGAGTTCCAGGAAGGCACAACTTGAAAGCGGGTAGGGAGAAATGAAATAGGCTGTAACAAAGCAGTCAAAATACTGGGGCATCAAGATAACAGCTGGAAAATACCAAAAGCTTAGCATTTGCCTATAACCTATTTCAATATAAACTGAGAAAAATGGGGATGGGTGCAGCAAGACAGAATAAAATGAAATAAAACATTTTTCTGGGCCAAATGTAAACCAGAATCTTTAAATTGAAAGGCTCTCTACACAGTAATAGCCACAATAAATGGAAAATAGTCAGCACCTTGATACATTCTACTGAACATTTAGAAGTTAATACATTTTTTAGAAGAAGACAAATCACAATACTTATTTAAAAATAAAATAAGATTGGTAGCATACTTTCAATTGGCGTGATTCAAGAAGGCAATAAAATGCATTTAGAGGTCTGACGAAAGAGGACTATAGGTTAAAAAGTCTATAGCCGTCCAAAATGGTAATCTTATGTGAATTCAAAATAAACGATAAGAGAAACAAACTATTTAAAATATTATCTGTACCTTTAAAAAGTAAGTAAATAAAAATTGATATCCCCGAAATGCTCTCACTAAAATGAAAGTGGAGTCCAATAAAGCAGAAAGAAGAGATTGTATTTTTGAAACACCCAAGAAGTATAACTAAATAAATTTCAATTTGATAATGTGCTACACATTTGCAAAAATCAGAAGTAATTAGAAGAGGTAGTCAGATGACTTTATGAGAAAAACATTAAAAATAAATTATAATTTATTTCTAGTATAGTACAGTCAAATATAGAATTAAATTAAATATTAATGATATAGGGGTCTATGCCATTTTTTGTCAATAGGAAGAAAAATTATTAGATATTATAAGGAAGCAATAATATTTTAATGAAATCATTGTTTACTAACAAAATATTCACACAAGTAGTTTTATTCTAATTAATTTATAAGACACAAATAAAGAGGCTTTACTTGTTTCAAATACTTAAAACATACTTTCAAGTAGCACTGATGTAGCACAGATGTGGTAACTCCTAGCATTTCTTTTGCTATGAGTTCATTCATAATGTTGACATAGTCATGACTTAAATACTATTTAAATATTTTTAATACAGGATAATCAATATTAGCAAAATATTAAAAACAAGTATTGTATAGAAGCTATAATTTAAAAATTGGGTGAAATATTAATAATAATAGAACAGAAAGAAATCATTCATAGTGTTGGTCATTAATTAAGAATGAGAGATTCAAATATATCACCTAAAGTTAAATTATGTAACAACTGAAATATATAAAAAGAATAATGTAACTAACTTTGCTGACAGGGCCTGGTTATATTAGGGCCTTTATAATTTATTTCTAGTATAGTACAGTCAAGTATAGAATTAAATTAAATATTAATGATATAGGGGTCTAGGCCAATTTTTGTCAATAGGAAGAAAAATTATTAGATATTATAAGGAAACAATATTTTAATGAAATCATTGTTTACTAACAAAATATTCACAAGAGTAGTTTCATTCTAATTAATTTATAAGACACAAATAAAGAGGCTTGTTTCAAATACTTAAAACATACTTTCAAGTAGCTTTTGTTCTCACAGAAAGACCAACTACCAACTTTACACAGATAAGAAAAGATCTTGGAAGGTTCTAGAATCTGAGATGAGTCTGCAGTACCCCATTGGAATATATAAACCGAGAAAAGTCTCATTAGAAAAGCAAAATAAATGATTTCCTTTTCACAACATCACCCCTCCACCCTAAGCTTGCACAGCAGTAACCAAGAGGATTATCCCCTACAGTCTTTCCAATGGAGAAGACACCTCAAGATGGATTTCTACCTTCTCCAGAGTTCATTGGTACTTCCTGAAAGTTGGAATTCTCCTCACAGAGAATACTCAGGGAATTGGCAGAGCTAGACTAATGAGAGATAGCTAGAAACAAAAAAGGGAGACGGGGTCATACTCATCAGTATAAAGACCTTGGTGAATCCTAGGCAGACAGCCTGAACAACAATCCCAATGAGCATCTTAATACAGCCTTGCAGATCCACCCAAACAGAAAGCTAAGCCATCTACTCTTTCCAAATGCAGAGCACAGGTGGCAGTTCTGCTTGATTGTAGGACATGGCTTGCAACTCCTTTCAACTGAGACACAGCCTGAGGCCCCACTCAACTTGAGAGCCCAGACAGTTTCCTCATCTGAACACAGAGCTCAGATTGTAGACCAATTTAACCTCAAGTGGCCCGGGACAGAAGCCTCACCCAACTACAGAAATGAACATCCAGATCCGTGAGTCCCAAAGTTTTTTTAACAGATCTAAAACTAGACAAATTATGATTAAATTGTCAAAAATCAAAGAAAAGAGAATTTTGAAAGTTGCAAGAGAAAAGCAGTTCGTCATATATTATAGACCCCTCTTAAGAATATCAGTGGATTTCTCAGCAGAAACCTTGTAGGCTGGGAGACAGTAAAATGATGAATTCAAAATCATGAGAGATAAAACTTCTTCCTATTCAACATAGTGTTGGAAGTTCTGGCCAGGGCAATCAGGCAAGAGAAAGAAATCAAGGGTATTCAATTAGGGAAAGAGGAAGTCAAATTGTCCCTGTTATAGATGACATGATTGTATATTTAGAAAACTTGATCATCTCAGCCGAAAATCTCCTTAAGCTGATAAGCATCTTCAGCACATTCTCAGGACACAAAATCAATGTGCAAAAATCACAAGCATTCTTATATACCAACAACAGACAAACAGAGAGCCAAATCATGAGTGAACTCCCATTCACAATTGCTGCAAAGAGAATAAAATAACTAGGAATCCAACTTACAAGGGATGTGAAGGACCTCTTCAAGGAGAACTACAAACCACTGCTCAACGAAATAAAAAGAGGACACAAACAAATGGAAGAACATTCCACGCTCATAGATAGGAAGAATCAATATTGTGAAAATGGCCATACTGCCCAAGGTAATTTATAGATTCAGTGCCATTCCCATCAAGCTACCAATGACTTTCTTCACATAATTGGAAAAAACTACTTAAAAGTTCATATGGAAGCAAAAAACGGCCTGCATTGCCAAGACAATCCTAAGCCAAAAGAACTAAAGCTAGAGGCATCATGCTACCTGACTTCAAACTATACTACAAGGCTACAGTAACTAAAACAGCATGGTACTGGTACCAAGCCATCATGGTACTGATACTAAAACAGACATATAGTCCAATGGAACAGAACAGAGGTCCCAGAAATAACACCACATATCTACAATCATCTGACCTTTGACAAACCTGACAAAAACAAGAAATGGAGAAAGGATTCCCTATTTAATAAATGGTGCTGGGAAAACTGGCTAGCCATATGTAGGAAGCTGAAAGTGGATCCCTTCCTTACACCTTATACAAAAATTAATTCAAGATGGATTAAAGACTTAAATGTTAGACCTAAAATCATAAAAACCCTAGAAGAAAACCTAGGCAATACCATTCAGGCCATAGGCATGGACAAAGACCTCATGACTAAAACACCAAAAGCAATGGCAACAAAAGCCAAAATAGATAAATGGGATCTAATTAAACTAAAGGGCTTCTGCACAGCAAAAGAAACTACCATCAGAGTGAACAGGCAACCTACAGAATGGGAGAAAATTTTCACAATGTACCCATCTGACAAAGGGCTAATATCCAGAATCTGCAAAGAACTTAAACAAATTTACAAGAAAAAATTAAACAACACCATCAAAAAGTGGGCAAAGGATATGAACAGACACTTTTCAAAAGAAGACATTTATGTGGCCAACAGATGCATGAAAAACTGCTCATCATCACTGGCCATCAGAGAAATGAAAATCAAAACCACAATGAAATACCATCTTATGCCAGTTAGAATGTTGATCATTAAGAAGTTATGAAACTACAGGTGCTGTAGAAGACGTGGAGAAATAGGAACACTTTTACACTGTTGGTGGGAGTGTAAACTAGTTCAACCATTGTGGAAGACAGTGTGGCGATTCCTCAAGGATCTAGAATGACAAGAAATACCATTTGACCCAGCGATCCCATTACTGGGTATATACCCAAAGGATTATAAATCATGCTGCTATAAAGACACATGCACACATATGTTTATTGCAGCACTATTCACAATAGCAAAGACTTGGAACCAAGTCAAATGTCCATCAATGACAGGCTGGATTAAGAAAATGTGGCTCATATACACCATGGAATACTAAGCAGCCATAAAAAAGGATGAATTCATGTCCTTTGTAGCAACATGGATGAAGCTGGAAACCATCATTCTGAGCAAACTATCGCAAGGACAGAAAACCAAGCACTGCATGTTCTCACTCATAGGTGGGAATTGAACAATAAGAACACTTGGACACAGGGCAGGAAACATCACACACCAGGGCCTGTCATAGGGTGGGGGGATGGGGGAGGGATGGCATTAGGAGCAGTACTTAATGTAAATGAAGAGTTAATGGGTGTAGCAAACCAACACGGCACATGTATACATATGTAACAAACCTGCATGTTGTGCACATGTACCCTAGAACTTAAAGTATAATAATAAAAAAAAAAAAAAGGAAACTGGGCTTGGAGCCAACCCACATGATTCTGAATCCAGGTCTGCCATTGCCTTATTTACTGTGCAACCTCAAGAAAGTCACTTAACCTCCAGGGTCCCGGCTTTTTCATCTCTATTGTTAAAAGGTGGTAATCATATCCAATGCCTTGTGGGATTGCGGGCAGAATAAAATGTATTACTATAATAATACACTTTCAAAAATTAGATTAGCACCCTAACAGCCTAGGCCCTTAATAAATGTGGATTATGGTAATCTCTTGCTCTGCTGGCTGACTTCACCCCTTCGAAGTTTCTTTCTGACATCCCACTGACTTGTGGGATCAAGTCCAGAATTTTACTCTTGCCATGTTTACATCAGAATGCAGATTCTGATTCCATTGACCCAATGTAGTGTCTCAGTTTTTACATTTCTAAAAAGCCCCCAGGTGATGCCAATGTTGTTTGTTCACAGACCACAATTTGATGGCAAAACTACACATTAATTCAAATTTTAGAATGTAGTATAAGACTGGAACGTCATTTTTGAAGAGACTCTTAAAATTTACTGTGGAAAAACAAGAAATAATTACTAATTTTGCCCACTTGGAGATCAGGCAGACTTTTAAGGAGGTATCAGTGATAAGGGAAGATAAACATAGTGCAAAAGAAAAATGTAAGAGTATTGTGTCATAACTTGTCGAGGGTACGGGGTTTGAATCTGATATATACAGCAGAAGGAGAACAGAGAAAAGACTGAGAAGCAGAACTGATAAAGTTGCAGGGCAGAGAAGAAGCTTTTGCTAAGTGCTGTGCTGAGAACTCCATCACAGAGATGGAGAAAATTCATAGGGTTACAGCATAAGGCATTGGGTTACAGCAGCAGGAAATAAGTTCTGAAAATTTGTACACTTTTTATACTGAATTGAGGTAGAAAATTATCACAAAATACATTGGTTGAACAGAATTCAATTTTTACAATTATTTTAATTTATTTTTAGAAGTATTCTTTGCCTCACAGGGATTATAAATATAAAATCAATTACTATAGACAATACAACATTTTTAGATAGAATTGTGCCCAACACACAGTGTTAATGTTAACTATTATTGTAAGAGAGGAATATATTCTTGGGGAAACTGATGATTTGAGAATGATGTATTGAAATAAATAAGTAAAAGCTATGCTCTATGTGTCATTTCTTTTAACACTTACAGGAAACCTAATAAAGATTGAAAAGGTAAAAAAAACACACACATACACACACAAAAACTTCTGTCACTCGAGAATACTACATCAGATACAACTATCCTTCAGAAATGAAGGAGATAAAAACTTTTGTGAACAAACAAAAGCTAAGAAAGTTCATTAACACAAGACTAAACTTTCTAAAGGTAGTTCTTCAAGCTGAAATGAAAGAATGCTGATTAACAATGCAAAAATACATGAACATATAAAACTTAACAGTAAAATTAAACATATAGCCATGTCAAAATTTTCTAATATTGTAATGATGGTGCATATATCGCTTTCAACTCTGGTATAAGCGTTCAAAAATGTACTAAGAATAATTATAGTTACAATTATTTATTACTATATCCATGATATAAATAAGGAATAATTTATAGTATTAATTACATAAATTATGAGGCAAGAAGAAGTAAAAATATATAATTTTTGTATGTGAACAAAGCTAAATTGTTATCAGCTTAAAATAATGGGTTACAAATATAAAGTATTTTATATAAGCTTTATGGTAAGCCTTACTCCTTTCTCTTACTCTTTTGTGTATCTACTACAGGTGTAACCTTTGAGTAAGAGGAAGAGAAAGGAGTCTAAGCATGTCACTAAAAATGTCATTAAATTACAAAAGAAGACAGCAAAATAAGAAGAGACAAGGAAACTACAAAATGATCAGAAAATAATTAACAAAATGGCAATTTTATATTCTCTCTTATCAATAATTATTTTAAATATAAATGAATTAAACTCTCCAATCAAAAGCTAAAGGGGCTAAATGGAAAAAAAAAAAAAAAAAAAGTAACAGATTCAACCATTTGCTGCTTACCAAAGACTCACTTTAGCTTTAAAAAGGACACAGGATGCTGCAAGTAAGGAATGAAAGACATTCCATGCAAATGGTAACTGCAGAAAGCAGTAGAGCAGTAGTAGCTATACATACATAAAACAAAATAAGCCTTAAGCAAAAAACTCATAAGAGACAAAGAAGGTTATTGTAATAAGGGGTGATTCATCAAAAATATAATTGTCAATATATATGCACACATCAGAGTATCCAAATATATAAAGAGTAGAGGACATTAATAATTTACTGTTAACAATGGATAGACCATCCAGACAGAAAATCAGTAAGAAAATAGCAGATTTGATCAAGACCAGATGTACCTAACAAATATATACAGAACAATAAAATCAACAGAAGCAGATAATGCATTCTTCTTAAAAACATGCACAGAACATTTCCTAGTATAGATCATAAGATAGTCCAAAAGCAAATTTTAATAAATTTAAGATTAAAATTATATCAAGTGCCTTTTCTGACCAAAGTAATATAAAACCAGAAATCAATAATTGGAGGAAAATGTAAAAATTTACTTATATGTAGAAATTAAATAGCATACTACTGAATAAACATTGAGAAAAGAACAAATCAAAAGGGAAATTAAAAAAAAACTCAAGATAAATAAAAAATGAAAATACAACATACTGAATTTTAAGAGTTCTAAGAGGAAATTTTTTAGCTTTAAATGTCTGCATTAAGAAAAAAGAAATAATGTTACATTTCAAGAAACCAGAAAAGAAGAAAAAACTAAGCCCAAAGTTAGCAGAAGGAAGGAAATAATAAGATTATAGCAGAAATAAATGAAATAGAGAGTGGAAGACAATAGAAAACATAAAGAAAGTTAGTAGTTGATTTTTTCAAAAGATAAACAAAATTAACAAACCTTTAGCTAGACTAACACAGAAGACAGAGGACTTCAGTAAATAAAACTATAAATGCTATAAATGAAAGAGGAGACATTATAACTGATACCACAGAAATACAAAGAATCATAAAAAACTAAACAATTATCAATCAAAAAAGTAGATAAGTTTCAAGAGATGAATACATTCCTTAAAAAAAAAAAAAAAATCCTACCAAGACTGAATCATTAAGACATAGAAAGTGTTGACAAATGAACACTGTGTAAGGAGATTGAATTATTAATCAAAAACTAACAAAGAAAAGTCTAGAAGAGATGGTTTTACTGCCGAATTTTATGAAACATTTAAATAAGAATTAACCATTAACCTTACTGTGTATGGAGATTGAATTATTCTCAAACTCTTCCAAAACAACTGATGAGGAGAGAACCCTGTTAAACAGATAGGATACAGAAGGACTGTACCTCACCACAGTAAGAGCCATAATGACAAGTCCATAGCTAACATCATCTCAATAATGAAAAGCCTAAAGCTTTCTTTTAAAATTAGGAATAAGACAAGGATAACTACTCTCACCATTTCTATTCAGCACAGTACTGGAATCCTAGGTAGAGCAATTAGGCAAGAAAAAGAAATAAAAGACATAGAGATAAAAAAGGAAGAAGCCAATTGTCTTTGTTTGCAGCTCACAACATGTAATATATAAAAAACTCTGTAATGGAAACTGGGAAAAATTGACAAATAGAGAAGCACAACAGAATACAGAAATCAGAAACTGACCTACATATGGCCATGAGCCTTACACAAAATGTGATGATGTAGTTTAATAAATCAAGAATTGTGTTTTCAATAAATGGTTCTATGTAAATTGTATATCCATACAGGAAAAAAAAATGACTTTTACCTCACACCATACGCAACAATAAGTTTCAGTAATATTGCATACATAAATGTAAAAAGGAAAGCAACAATTTTAGAAGAAATCATCCAGTATTTATTAATAACCTTGAAGTGATAATGGCAGCTTAATCATTAAAAGACTAAAAAATGATAAATTAGAAAATATTAAAATCAATAATGATCACTATAACATAGCATGAATACAGTAAAATGGTGAATCAGAAAGAGAGAATATATTTTTTATACATATAATGTGGAAATGCTCAAATTCAAAATATATGAAGAATGTCTACAAATTATTATAAGCAATTCAGCCAATGTAACAGAAAAATCAGCAAAAGATTTGAATTGTCAGCTTGTTGTAGGAAGTGGTCCTAATCCAGACCCCAAGAGAGGATTCTTGGAACTTGCACATAAAAGAATTGGGTGGATCACAAGCCCAGGAGATCGCGACTATCCTGGCTAACACGGCGAAACCCCATCTCTAAAAAATAAAATAAAATAAAATAAAATAAAATAAAATAAAATAAAATAAAATAAAATAAAATAAAATAAAATAAAATAAAATAAAAATAAGCAAATAATTAGCCAGGCATGGTGGCAGGTGCCTATAGTCCTGTAGTCCTAGCTACTCTGGAGGCTGAGGCTGGAGAAAGACGTGAACCTGGGAGGAGAAGCTTGTAGCGAGTCGAGATTGCACCACTGCACCCCAGCCTGAGCGACAGAGTGAGATTCCTTCTCAAAAAAAGAAAAAAAAAAAAAAAAAATTGGGCCCATATCCATAGAGTAAATTGAAAGCAAGTCTATTAGGAAAGTAAAGGAATAAAGAATGGCTACTCCATAGTCAGAGCAGTGGCATAGGTTGCTCCAATGAGTAGAGTTATAGCTATTTCTTGATTATATGCTAAACCAAAGGTGGACTATTCGTGAGTTTTTAGGGAAAAGGGTGGGCAATTCCCAAACTGGGGGTTCCTCCCCTTTTTAGATGTAGGATAACTTCCTGACATGGCCATGGCATTTGTAAACTGTCATGGTGTTGGTGGGAGATAATGAGTAGTGAGGACGATCAGAGGTCACTTTTGTCACCATCTTGGTTTTGGTGGATTTTGGCCAGTTTCTTTACTGCAAACTGTCTTATCAGCAAAGTCTTTGTGACCTGTATCTTGTGCTGACCTCCTATCTCATCCTGTGACTAAATGCCTTATCCTCCTAGAAATGCAGTCCAGTAGGTCTCAGTCTCATTTTACCTAGCCCTATTCAAGATGGAGTCGCTCTGGTTCAATCACCTCTGACAAATTTTCTGAAAAGGACATACAAATGTTCTATAAAATTGAAAAAAAAAAAAAAGTAAATCTTTAATAGCCTTTGGAGATGGACTAATTAAAACACAATATTTTATTAATGCCCACACAGATGAATGACTAAGATATAAAAAGGCAGTACTAACTGTAGCTGAGGAAATGGAGAAATTAGAATGCTCTTGTACTACTAATAAAATGAATTTGTACAAATACTTCAGAAAGCATTTGACAACATTTACTGAAATTGAAACATGCATACATTATGATCCAGAAATTTACTCTCAGAATATACACAATAAAAAATGTGTACATGTATTCACCCAAAAGCATTTACATCTGTAATCATAGGAGAATTCTTCACAATAACCCCAAATTGAAAGCAACTCCAACGCCCACCAGCAGTAGGACTGTTAAATTAAGTGTACTGCTCTATTCACACACAAAAGGATAACATAAAGCCATTAAAGAAATTAACAGACTTCAACTGTAGGCAGTAGCACATATAATGTTTTCAAACATAATGTTGAGTATCAAAAATTAGAAACGCACTGTATCATTATATAAAGTTTAAAAATAGACAAACATAATGTATATCGTCAAAACTCACATACTGATTCACCTTCCAAGGGCAAGCAATTGGAAGGTGACTGGCAGAGCTCTAGTTCTCTATCTGGGTTCTAGTTCCATAGATATGTTTACTTTGTTAAAAATTATTAAATGGTACATGTATGACCTTTATATGTTTCTGTATATTATACTTTAAAAAAAATTCAAAGATAAAAGATATCCCTAATTTTACCTTTTCTAGCCATCTTCATTACTACCATTCTATGGTATTTGCTGTACGTATTATATGAAATAACCTTCTACTCTTACTTTACAGTTTATTTTTGTTGTAATTATAAATGGAGATTGAGATGATGAGATCTATTCAAATGATTATATATTATATCCTATATTCTGTTAATATGGTCAATAATTAACCACATTGATTGATAGCACTTAATGAAATTAGCATATGCACGCATGTTTTCATAATACTATCTTTTAATTTTTTATTATTTTAATGTCCTAGCTATTTTTGATATCAGAATTATGCAGGCCTCATAAATATTTTGGGAAGGATAATATTGCTCTCATTTTTTTAGTGTCAGCAAGAATTTGTATATTTTTGTCATTATTTATTTCTTAAATATTTGGTAGAAATTATTGATTATGCTAAATGGACTTACGGGTTATTTTATAATTTTTTTTAATTAAGAATTGAGTTAAATTTTAATTAGTTTAGCAAATGTAGGACTATTTGGATTATATATTCATGACATTTTAATACTAATTTAACCATTTTATCTAACTTACGTTTATCAGCATAAAGCAGTTTATAAAATCCTCCTGTAACCTTTAATGTCTATCACCTGCCAGGATGCTTCCTTTTTGAATTATAATGCTAATTATTTGTTCTGTAACTTTTTATGTTTTATCAATCTTGTCAGGTGTTTATATACTTTATTAATCTTACAAATCATATTTTGTTAATCTTCATTAAATATTTGTTTTGAAATTTCATACGTATGTTCTTGTTTTACTGTGTCTTTTTCTTCTAATTTCTTTAATATCCTTTTGTTTGTAACTTTATCAGACTGATGCTTAACTTCATTATTTTCCCATTTTTTTCCTGTGCAGTATAAGTTACAAATTTCTGAGCATAGCTTTAACTATTTCCCATAAATCTAGGCATAGAGTATTTTAATTATTGGGTAACAATATATTTGTTAATGTCTATTGTAATTTTTACCTTGAGTCATGTTATTTGTCCTGTTTAGAGTATTTTTTCTTATTTTTTGTCACTTTTCTATCATTGATTTTTATCTTAATTATGGTCAGAGAATTATAAAATGTCAATCTTCTGAAAATTGAAATAGCTTAACACCTCAAAATCTATTCTGAAAAATAAAATAAAATAAAATAAAATAAAACTTGGTAAAGTAAGAGCAGAAAAAGGCTATCTCAGAACATATCTATGGCAAATATACTTAAAAGTGAAATGTTGTTGAAGGTACATTGAGACATTCAAACTTAGATTGATTATCTTAGTGATAAATTAAACTCATTTTTAGGTGCTCCTCTTTCTGTCTAGTAAATTTTTGGCATCAAGATCTATTTTATCTGACATTATTATAGCTATATGTTCCTTTATTTGGTGAATATTTTTTGCCCCATATTTTTTCATGCTTTTACTTGTCACCTTTTATATATTCATATTTAAATGTGTTTTTATAAGGAAAAAGTTCTTATCTACATTTCATTCAGTCAAACCACATTTCTGTTTTATTTTGAGCATATAATCCAAATTTATTCAACATGATTCCTGATATATTTGGTTTTAAGTCCATAATCTTCCTATTGCTTTCTTCTTTTCTTGTTATGTCTATATTCCTTTATCTCTCTTTTTATAATTTTTTAAATATGTGGTTTTTAAACACTTCATTTTCTATTTAGTTCTCTGTAATAACTACATACTATTTAATTGGTTACCCTAAGTACGGCAGCATGTATTTCTGACTTAACAAAGTCTATGGTAAATTTCTGTTTTATCACTTCCTGGATAGTTTAAGTAATCAGAATGATTTAACTTCACCATGTCCTCTATAATTGTAATCATAGACTATTTCCTTCTACTTCAATAATATATATGTATAATAAAATTATTCATTAGTTTTTATTAATATTCATTAAGATTTATATGGTTAGTATTGATTTTTTCTTTATGTCTGAGCTTTCATCTGGCTTTTTCCTCTATCTTTAAGAAAATCTGTGCCTTTCCTTAGTGTGTCTACTAATAAATAATTTCCCGTTTTTTGATTACCTTTATTTTGCCTTTATTCTTACAGAATCTTTCATTAATTACAGAAATCTTGTTTAGCCAATGTTCCGTTTACTGAAGATACTATCTCATTTTTTTGGCTTACAACTTTTATTTTGAGAAGTCAGCTATCTAAATTGTTCTTCATAGTAACACTTCTCTTTTTTTCTAATTTCCTTAGGATATTTTATTTTTCTTTATATTTCAGCAGTTTTGATATGTTGTGTCTAGTTGTTCATTTCTTTGTATTGTTCCTGCTTGGTGAAGAATAAATTTGATATTTGATTTATTTTATAATTTCTGAAAAATTCTCAGTGATTATGACTGTGGTCTTGTTTCTGTATCATTCTTTTATGCACTTTTTCTGGTAATCAAACGTCAGTTAGAACTTTTCAGTCTATCCTTTGTGTTTCTTTCATGTTTTTTATTAAATTTTTATGCTTTATTTTGAACTTTTTTTCTGATTTATCCTTCAATTCACTAATTCTCTCATTAGCTGTAATATTATGCTCTTAAACCTATTCCTTCAGTTATTAATATTAGTTTTAGGGTATTACAGTTGAAGAATTTCAGAATGTTAAGACTCTGTCAAATATTTAATTTAAAAAAAGTAGTCATTTTAAAGTCTATGTTCTATACTGTCTTTGAATCAGTTTTTATTTTTTCTTAATTTTTCTATCATGTTGATTTGTAACCTGGTATGCCTGATTATTTTTCACCAAGGTAAAAAAATATATATATTAAATATTCTAGAAGAAATTTGAGATTTTTGATGGTTTTATGTTTTTTCAGAGAGAAAATTTCTTGTAATTTCCAGTGATCCAGACACATTAGCAAACCAGCATCACCTTTAATAAATATAGGTATCTGAAGTTAGGCTTCGCCTCTTGTTGTTACTCTTAGAGATAGCGCTTTGCAGCCTTAAGACAGCTTCTCTTTGAAAGGCCCTGGATTCCTATTTCCATCACTTTGCTGCCAAAAAGTTGGCTTAGGTTTTCAACTTCTGGTCTACCCTTTAGATTCTTTTAGGAAAAAGAATGACCTAAGTAGTGAGTTCCTTTTCTAGATTTTCTTCCTTGAATTTTAGCCTCATAATTTTTCATTGCTCTTTTTAATTCTCCTATGTCTTTCAGCCTATTTTTAAACAAAGCTGTAGAAGGGCTCCTTCAGCAGTATTCAACCTGCTTTTAAAAAAGGCAGAAGATCTGAGTTTTTCTTTTCTCTAAAGCATTTATCTTCTCCTGTGATTTTTTACAATTTTTCTATTTGTTGTGGTTATTGTTTAATATCTATATCCTTAGTTAGAATAAAATATATATATCCACAGCAGGATCTCTATCTCTTTTCTTTATTGATGCATCTCTGGTGCCCGAAACAATGCCTGATATGTAGTAGTAGTCATATAATGAGTAGCTTACAATAATTTGTATAATTAGAAGCTTACTCATTATTAGTCCAATAAATAAAATCCAATACATAAATTAATAAATGGAAAAATTGATTTAGATAGCAATTCCAGGTTTTCATGTGTTTATTATGCTTGGTATGTTCCTGTGGTAAAAGGTTATAAATTAGAATAAAATAAAATATTGCTAAAAGATCAGCATCATTACACATGGTAGACAATAAATGTTGAATGAAGAAAAAACAAGCTTACAAAGAGTAGAGAAACATTTTTGTTTAGGTAGCATATAGCTACTTATCAAGACACTGAATTTTTATTTCTTCTCCCCTGGGATTGTCTGGCAGACATCACAAAGAGCTGACTCAGTAAGGAACACATTGTAGATGCCTGATAAACACTTGTTGATATTGATATTGGCACTTGGCCAATGTATAAAAGTTTCTATTTCTATGTTTATAAATGCCTTACAAAATGGAATATTTATGCATTAAATACACGTGTCCTTAAATAGATGAAGGTAGTTAAATAAAGCTATTGCATAAAATTTATTATTCTAATATAATTCAATATATTGTTGTCAAGACTGTTAACTGGGTCTATAAATTAATCTTCCTTTATTCGTGCATTCAATAACTGTACATTAATTTCAAATACTTGTGAGGTATCTGTCTAAATTTTGGATATAGAATGACAAAAGAAATTAAAATCCCTGTACTCAAAGTGCTTATACTGTACCATATATTTTAAGAAACATCAGGCCCTTATAATGGAAATTATATATTTAAGAGATCCAAAATGCTAAAAACAGTGTCATTAGTTCAACACTTTTTAAAATTTAATTTGAAATTAGAACCTAAAGAAAGCTTTAGAAAGAAACAAAACAGTGGTTTACATTTGATTACGTGATCACTAAATATCTAGTCTCCTGTATTTCTTTCTTCATTGTTATCATGTGTAACATTTTCCAAATACACCAGTCAGAGATATCTTTTCTAATGTGAATATCATGAAGAACCTGTCAAAATGAAAAGAAAAGGCATTCTTTAAAATGTGTTTTCCCAATTATTCTTACAAAAACATATATAACTGAACAACGGAAAAGATTAAATATAAATTTAGAAAAGCATAAGCATGTGAAACCAAAATATATGACAGTACCTAATAATATAAACTGATATCCAAGCAGCACATTTTTTAAATAGCTCTGTCATCTCAAAAATGAGATGATTCGACAGAGCAAACAGTCTTTAATATTCCTATAACATAATAGCTAAGATTAGTAATAGTTCTCTTTGAAAGGAGGAATTACTGTGTAATCAACTGTGGTTTCTTGTGCTTGCAAAGCAGACTGTTCTCTGACAGCTCTTATGTAACTGCTATTCTACCCATTTTACCTTTGAATTGTTCCTCCTTTTAAAATTACTTACTTTTCAATTAAATGAATAGAAACATAGTATTATTTAATAGGTAAATAATTATTATACAAATACATATGACTCACTAATGCTGATATAGTAAATCTGAAGAGTTAACATTTGTAGCCATTTCGTAATCATTCAATAAGTAGTATTTTTATTTTATCATATAATAAGTAGTCTATGTGAAAAATTATTACAAAAGATGTGAACTCTGACTTCAAACTCAAAAGCCTCATTAGTTTGTGGTCAAGAGTTGGTTTTACTCTAGAACAAAAGTAAAATAATATATTCAGTTGAGAAACTTTAGGTGATTTTAAGCATATTCTGATAACCCTTCCTTGTATAAAGACTTTAGCACCTCTATTACATTTTCCATGAAAAAACATTTGCCTTCAGATATCCAGAAGTATTTAATCAGTTTACAACTTGTAATACCCCTGCCTAGACTATTCAACAAATAAAAGCTTTTAAAAAGATATTTAAATTGTAGTTTGGTAAGCCTATACAAATTTTCATCTCTGTTAAATTCCCAGGAGTTCGGGCCAACCAAAATTTCTGAAAATCTGTATTGTAAGCAGACTAATTTCAGATCTGCCAAGAAAAGGAGTCTGAACGTTGAGAAATTAATGCCAAGAGTTAACTTTATGTAAATAGTGAAATGAATAAGAAAATCAACCTAATCTAAGATGGATCTTCCGCAAGTGACAGGAAGAAAAAAAGATACTTGTCATTTAACATTCAGTAACTATTTTTCATGTGACTAATACAAACAGGTGCTATTTATAGGATAAGTATATCAAAGGAACCAAAACAAATTAAATCCCTAACTTCCTAAATCTTACATTCTAGCTTTTATGGGAGGAACACAGAAAAAAAAAATGAAATTATATAAATAAATGAGTTACATAGAGTAATAAATATTGACGAGTGTTGAGGGGAAAAATACTGGCATAGAGATAGGATACATATATGAAGAAGCTGTCACTTTAAAGAGGGTGTACAGGAAAATGCCCATGAAAAGTCAACATCCAAGGAAAAGGAAATCCCTGAAGAAGTGTGTGAACAAGACCATATCAATATCTAGGGGAAAATTACTGCATGCAATGGAACTAAAATTGAAGCCATTTGATTATTTTTGGTGGAATTATAATTAAGATTATATTAATGTATCATCAAGGATGATGATGCATTAGTATAGATCAAAGATGGGTAATGACAAAACAGAGAAAAAAATAGGAAGATACTGCAAAAATTTTAATGAAAAACAATTGTGGCTTGTACCAGGGTAGTAGAGGTAGGGTGGTAAAAAGTGTTCAAAGTCCAGGTACTTTTTTTTAATCATGCAGAAATAATTTGATGTGGTGTATAAAAGAAAGAGTAGAGTCAAATGAAATTCTCAGAACCAAGGCCTAAATACCTATAAAAATAGCGTGACCAATAACAAAACTTGGTAAAAACTTAAGAAAGCAAAATTTTTGTTTGTTTGTTTGTTTGTATGCTTTGTAGAAACAACAGAGCCTTGTTTAGGACATGTTAAGATCCCTATTAATCCTTCCATTAAGGTTGTTGAGTCAGCCTGCTGTGTGTATGAGACCAGACACCAGAGAAGAGGTCTAGAGAGATATATGTTTGGAAGTCATTGGTTATAAATAACTTAAGGGAAGACAGTATGAGGGGATTTCTTGTCAAATGAAATTATAGAGACACACTGGCTAGATTCTGAGACTATAGAAAGTTAAGAGGTCTGGGATATGAGGGGGAACGAAGGCAATAAACTGAGAAGAAGTGGCCATAGAATTAAGTGAAAACACAACAGATTGTGATATTCTAAGAGCCAAATGAATACAATATTTGAAGGAAAAGGGGAATAATCAACTGTTAAGTGCCGCTGTTCAATTAATTAAGATAAACAGTAAGATATTTCCATTGCTAAAAGTGGCTTTTCTAGAATTTTAAACATGATAGCTCACTTGATGCAGGTTCAAGTGAGAACAGGAAGACAGGTAATGAAGACAGGGGGTATAGCAATTCTTTCAATAAAGGCAAAGGAAAAACATAGTGCAATATCTAGACAGAAAAGTGGGATCAGAAGAGTTCATTTTTCCCTCAAGAACATGTTGGTATATTTATGAAGTTACACTAGCAACAACAACAACAACAACAACAACAACAACAAAAAAAAAAAAATCAGTGATGCAGAAAAAAAGGAAAGAAACAGGAGACATGAATTGACCTGAGCCGTGTCTCCATGAAGGTTAGAAAAAAGGGACCAACATTGAAAGAGGGCTGTTTCATAATAGCAAGAGAAAAAAGACAAATTACATGAAAACTTACGTAGTTAGATGGGTAGATTGTGAAACTTGTGGAAGATTTTTTTCTAATTACTTTGAATTTTTAGCAAAATAAGGAGCAAGTTCATCAACTCAGAATAAGGAGAGGGGAAGACATGTTGGAGATTTGAGAGGAAAGGAAAAAGTGAGGAAAAATCACAGGGAGAGGAAAAGCTAATGGCTGGAAGAATACCATTCACGTAACATTAAAAAAAATCAGTTGAAGCTGTTGTTATATATTCAACTTAAAATTTATCAACAATATTGTATTTTTTCCCAGTACTATTTGATTACAAAATTACTTGTATGGGTTAGACAAAGATGTGGGTTGCCAAAGACTCTGGTTTAGCAAAGTACCTGGACTTTGAACACTTTTTACCACCCTACCTCTACTACCCTGGTACAAGCCACAATTGTTTTTCATTAAAATTTTTGCAGTATCTTCCTATTTTTTTCTCTGTTTTGTCATTACCCATCTTTGATCTATACTAATGCATCATCATCCTTCCTAGAATTAAGTGAAATTTTGCTAGTATCTCCTCTCTCCTCTACGACGTTTCTTCTCATCTAGTTTGGAAAAATGAACCTAATTTAAAAATAGGTAACCTATACATGACAGAACAAGGATCTTCCAAACTTATTGTTTACACTTTGAGTTATCTCTAGGATTAGACCTCAAATGTCAAACACTTAGATTTGTAATAAACTTTTAAATCTTAGAATAGTTTTAGATTTACAAAAAGTTGCAAACATAGTACAGAGTTCCCACATATTTCACATAAACTTTCTCTTGTTAAAATTTGTCACTTTTGTTTTAACTAATACACAAATATTAATACATTTAATGCATAATATATTTAATATTATATAATATCTTTAATAGATAATATAACTAAACTCTGTAATTTATTCAGATTTCCTTAGTTTTTACCAAGTGTATTTTTTTCTGTTTCAGGATCCCACTCAGGAAACTACACTGCATTTAATAATCATATTTCTTTGCCTAAAGCTCCTCTTGGCTGTGACAATTTTAGTTTTTCCCTTTTTGGTGGTCTTTTAAATTTTAAGAAGCCTTTGTTCAGTATTTTGCAGAATGTTCCGCAGATGGGATTTGTCTGATATTATTCTCATGATTAGTCTAAGATTATATCTTTTGGGGAGGAAAATCACAAAGGTAATATGCCATTCTCATCACAATATATCAAAGGTACAAACTATTACCAGAACTTAATAACTATTGATGTTAGTCTTGCACCTATTGAGGTAGTGGTTATTAGTTGGCTCCACTGTAAAATTATCCTATTTTCTTTCTTTCCAGATCTAATCTTTGGTAAAATGTCACTATGCATAGTCCTCATTTAAGGAATGGGGAATTATGCTCACCTTTCTTGGCATCAGAATAGCTACACAAATGTCCTTTGGCCCAGGAGATTTATTAATCTGTTCCCATTATTTATTCTATCACTTGTTTCTAATACTTTGTGTTATAATGTAATACTGTGTCATTTATTTTTTGTTCTCGTTTTCCCAGCTTTGGCCAAAGAAAATACTTTCGATTGGTTCTTGTTTCCCTTTGACACATAGTCATCATTGTGGGCTTTTTCACTTCTGTTTTGGTTTGTTTTGGTGTCGGTTTCGGCTTTTGAGGACTTTCTCACTTTCTGGCACTACAAAATGCTGCAGGCTCATCTTGTATATTTCTCACCCCAACCCTAGACTCAGCCATTTCTCCAGCCGAAAAATCCAGACATTTTATACCAAAAAGAACTTGAAAATTTTTTCTGTCCTCATATTTGCCTCCAAGGCAATGAATTTTTCTACATAAATGACAATTACTAGAAATACATATAATATTATAAATTATCTCAACACTAATCATATGAAAAATAGTATGAAAAGCTTGCATATATAGGGAGTCTTTTAAGATCAGATAATATTATTAGTACCTTACAACTATTAAGTCATTTTATACTGACAACAACCTAAGCTAGTGCAATGGGCACTGTTAATTGTTTTATTTCATGTAATACCATAATAAAGCACCATGAGATAATTAATTATTATGATTTCCATTTGGAATTTGAGGAAACTGGATCCCAGGCTCACATGGATTTTAGTTCAAGGATATGAATTCAAGTTTATCACCTTCTTAAATGCAAAATCTTAACTGTTAAGAAGAATTGTTTCCTTCACTATATTCATGCAGGGAAAACAAATCAAATTCTCTTTGTTATTTCTACTGCAAAATGATGGAACTGAATGTTAATACTGAAAAGCTCTTTTATAAATGCTGTAATTTGATGATTTCTTTGATTCTTCTGATGGTAGTAGATGCCTTTGTCTCTCTGTTATTTTCATATTCTGTATATATGTCTAGGAAATGATTTATCATAAGAAACCATATTATTCCTTTACGTGTCTCTTCCTACATGCTTTATCTATATAACCCAAATCATTTTCTTGTGTCTATCATAGATAAGATACAAATTTTAGTTTAATGATTAAATAAATAAATGAGTGAGTCAAACATCAATGATAAGTCTAAAGGTCTTCATAGGCAAGGCACACATTAAGTCGTTTTTAAAAGTATTAAAAATAACTAAACATAATTTCTTCTGAGGGTTCTCAGGTTATGGACAAACTCTTACTGTTAGTCTTAAAACTAGACATTTTAACAAACTTAGACACTATAAAAAAGAGAGAAATTTCTGAAAAGGTAAAAGACAACAAGCATTTCTCTGATTTTACATATTACAAGTATATGTAAGATACAATACTCGATGGGGAGGGAAACAAATGTTGCTTTCTAAGCAATAGAAATTTACATAGAGTGATCGATTTCAATTTCAACCTAATTTTACTAGCATATATTTTCAGTATAATTTATGACTGCTTCATTTAGAAATACTTATTGTATTTTTAAAGGTAGATTGGTAAAGATCAGCCCGATTCTCTGTTGAACTTATCTAATGCCTGAGCTTTAATTGAGTTTATCCATCAAAGTCACATTTCATTTGGAGAATGGATGTCAGACTACAGCACTTAGCAATGACGAAGGAAGGGACTTTAAATTAACTAACAATAGTGCCTTAGGACAAAAAGTCTATATTCATGGACTGCTTCAACCTTTAATCCAAAAATTTTTAAAAGTTTAACACCAAATGATCCTCAAATATTGGTTAAAATTAGTATCACTATAAATTGAAGGCATATGATAGCAAGACATTTAAGCCTGGTTGTGTATATGTCCTGGCATGTTATTTTTAGAGTTGTATCAATATGTAGATAAAAATTTTAAGTCAGTAGCTTTATATATAAATTATGTTAAATTTGATATGCTTTGCTTTGCATATTTCACACACTCATTGATGGCGTTATAGCAGTTTCTCTTTATCCATCGGTTAGTTTCTATTACTTCAGTTACCCACAGTCAACTTGGGACCATAATATTATACGAAAAATTTCAGAAAAAAAAAAATCTGTAAGCTTTAAATTGGTATCCCCTGTTATCTCACCCAGGCTATAAATCATCTCTTCATCTAGTGTATCCACGCCGTATACACTACCTGCCTGTTAGTCACTTAGTAGTCATCTCAGTTAACAGATCGACTGATCACGAATAAAGGTTTGGTACTATAGCGGTTTCAGGTATCCACTTGGGGGTCTTGGAACATATTTCCCACAGATAAGGGGGGGACCACTGCATAATTGTCGATGTAATTAGATGCAAAATTATTTATTTTGATAATTTAAACAAAAATAGCTTAGAGAATGAAGAAACTGAAGGAAGGAAAACATACATATTGTCTGTACTTTCTGGTTATCACTGCCCATGGCTAGTGTGATTATTTCCCCAATTCTAGAATACACAGTGAAAATAAACATATTTGGTTAAATGACAAAATTCCTATATTTGTTGCATGATCAATGGAGTAAGGGCTATTGTGGAAGGAAAGACCAAGTAGAAGCTGCTATCTATTAAAATAATATACCAAAGCAATGCCACCTATCTGGAGAGATATCAGAGATCCATGCCACCAACCAGGGCTTGACAAATGCAGGAGTGTTGATTATCAACATGTAGCCATTTAACTTGGTTATTTGGCCTGTGTAGAAGACAGAAGTATTTGGAGAAAGGCAGTGTATTTACATATACTTGAAAATGTGATTGCAGTTGTTGTTCTGGATGTGTGTTCTGGATGTTCTGGATGTGTGTGCATGTGTATGGGTGTACACAAACATATCTGACATACAGTTCTTGATCTGACCAAAGCATTATTTTCTGTATCTGTTCATTAAGACAGTATGAAATAGTTTGCATTCAGCTGGTATAGCCAACCTTTGCAGTCTTACTTAAAGGCTATCTAAATTTGCCACCTACATGTCAAACCTACTCTACAAAGAATTTATCACCTTTCCCTTCCATAGAATATACTGTGGTCCACTGATAATTTCATGGAGCTGGAACTGGGAAGAATGAAGCAACAACTATTTATATACTCTGGTAGGGCATATGTGAGCCAATTAGTAGAAAATAATTCTTATGAAAATTCAAGTGTCTGCCACCTCAGTGACATTTCTAGGAATTCAGTGATCTGAGATGTGTCAATAGGTAAGGTCAAAGGTAAAGGTCAAGTTGTTCCATCTGGCCCCTCTTACCACTGAGAAAAAAATATAATGACTATTGCTTTTTTGTAGAATTTAGAGGAAACATAAATCTCATGTGAATGTGCTACTCATATCCAATCACTAAGTAACTCAACAGCTTTTAGTGGAGCCCACAACAAATAAGAGATTTTCAACAAATCCAAAGGGCCATAAAAGCTGTTCTGCTATGATTTTTTCAGTCACAAGATCTCATGGTGTTCTAAATGTTGGTAGGGGACAGAAATGTGCATAGCATGTTCTCAGAAGTGAATTAAAGCACAGACCTTTACATTTTAGTTCATACCTATACCAGTCTCTATATACAATTATTCTCCTTTGAGCAGCTTTTGGCTTTCTATTGGAGTTGAACAGAAACTGAATATTTTACCATAAGCCCCTGAGCCACCAAGTTGCTATGAATGAATTTATGCCAAAGCCATAAATTTGTTATGCACAACTGCTTCTAACTTCAAATGGAATATGAGCGTATGAACAATCAGGTCTTGAAAATACAAATAAGTTTAATGAGTAGGTTGCCCAGATGTCCATGACGTCTATTTCTAGTACATTGCTTTCTCTTTCCACAAATATATATGGTCTCCTGGGGAATTCCCTACAACCAGTAGTTTGTGGAATAAATTATTCAGATTTTATTTACAAATGGTTCTGCTAGATATTATTTCACCACCTGAGTAAATGACTGTAGAATGACAGTTCAACTCTGAAGTGGTTGTAGTGACATGAAGGGGAGTGACGAAGAAAAATCTTGTCAGTGGAAATGACTTCAAATAGTGTACTTGAAAGCTCATTTTTCCTGGACATGAACAGAGCCAGAGATTTAGACCTAACTGATTAATCATTCTAGCTAATGGTTTGGCAAGATGACCAGGGACTTGGAAGGAACAAAGTTCAGTAATTAGATAATTGGAGATAAGTTAGTATAGAGAATAGGTATGCAAATAGATCTCTTCAAATGGGCCCAGAATATGAAAATATTTGTCCGCCATATGAATGTTCACTAAAGAGTGACCTCAGCAGATGAGAATCTTAATCATCAAGTGGACAAAGTGACAATTTGGTAGATGTCAGTCAACGTCTTTTTCTAGATATCTCTGTCCCTAATCAATGAATTCATGAACAAAGTGGCCACCGCAGAAAGAATGGAGGTTCTTCATGAGCTAAGCAACATGTATTATTGCCCACAAAGGTGGATAAAGCTACAACTGCTGCTTAGTGCCACACCAGCCAACAGCAAAAACCATACTGAGCATATAATATGACAACTTTCCCTTGAGGAATCAGCCAGCCACCTGGTTCATTTTCTTGGATCTCTTCCATACTGGAAGGAGTAGTAACTTTTCTTAATGGAATAGACAGTTTTTGTGGACTTTAAATTGCCTTTTCTGCCTGCAAGGCTTATGCACAAAAAGACAATATATGATTCTATTGAATGCCTTACTCTTCACCATGTTATTTCCTATAGCACTGCTTTCAACCAAGGAACTTATTTTATGGCTAATTTAGTGTGCTAATGACCCATGTTCATGAAATTTACCATGTTTCCAATCACTCTTGAGCAGCTGGCCTAATAGAAAGATAGTTAATAACATAGTTATAATTTCAGTTGGGCAACAAATTGCCAGGTTCAGTAATGACATTCAGGATGTCCTCTATATTGGTGACCAATGTGCAGTGCTGGTTCTCCCAAAGCCAGGTTTATGAGTATAGACATTAAGGATGAAAATATGATTAGCTTCTATTACCTGTTGTGATCCAGTGTGAATTTTTGTTTCCAGTCCCCACAATTTTGAGTTTTGCTCATCTAATGTCATTTGTTCCCAAAGAATAAAAGCTTACACTAGGGAAAACAAAAATTGTTCAATTAAACCAGAAGTTGAGACTGCCTATGGGAAAAAATAAAACATTCATGTCAGTGACTCAAACAGGCAAGGAAGAGGATGTGACTCCTACTCTCTAGCCTGCAGCACATTTATCCTGTTTATCAAGGGGAAATTGGGTTGCCAACTACAATGGGTGCAAAAAGGAGAATGTCTAGATTGCAAGAGAACCACTGGAGAACATTAGTGCTCCCATATTCCATGATAAAAGCCAATAGAAACTACAATAAACTTAGTACAGACAGAATTGCAAATGGGAGAGGCCATGGTTGTGAGATGTAGTAATAAATACAGAGTGCCCACTTACAACTGAATTTCAGATAAACAACTCTTTTTAAATTTAAGTATGTCTCATGCAGCGTCTGACATGTACCGTTGACCCTTGAACAATATAGGTTTGAACTGTGCAGGTCCACTTACACTCAGCTTTCCTTCTGCCTCTGCCATCTTTTTTATTTCTTTTTCTCTTCAGCCTACTCAATATGCACAGGAGGAGAATGAACACCTGCATCATGATCCACTTCTACCTAATGAATAGTAAATACATTTTCTCCTTTTATGACTTTCTTAATAACATTTTCTTTTGTCAAGCTTACTGTCTTGTAAGAATACAATATATAATATATGAAATATATGTTAATTTTTTATGTTATCAGGAAGTGTTTCAGTCAACTTACATTTAAGGATAATTTTTTGTATATTTGTTTTCCTTACTTTTGATTTGAATTTTACCTACTACTGAGCTGTGTTTGTGTATGCATATATAAAATGACGTGTTATCATTACATAATCATATAACTACAATTATACATAATTCATTATACATCATACACATGTAGAGAGTTTAGAAATGTTCTCATTTGTAATCTTGATTTATTATCTGTAGCTTATTATTGTGGAATTTTGTTAAATTCTATTTGTATGATTTTGATTGCCTGTTTAGTTATAACTCTAGCCGTTTATTGAATATCTATTCCTTGACCTCATCTTTTATAATCACTCTCTTTTTATTTTATTGGTGTTCTCTCTATTTTGAAAAATTTCAAAGTTTGTTCTCTAAGTCACTGACTATTTTGGAAGTATCAGTTCTGCTTGATAGTGCCTTAGAAATAAATTTTAATTACTTGTTAAATGTTTGAGTTTCCTCATATTTTCATCTTACTTCAGTCACTTACCTTTCTATGTCATAGCTTATCTCAGTATGGTGTTCCCTTATGAATTTCCTTTCTTTGTCAACAGAGGGGGTATCATATTGAACTATTTTGTGGAAATCCAAATTTTTCTCTTAAATTTACTTAATTATTTTAGTATACCAGCAATGTTATAGTTTTGAATGTATGTAAGGTTCATGTTTTCCTCAAAAGATATTAAAAGATATTAAGAAGATAGCTGAAGGTTAGATCTTATCTTTGACACAGTCTATCTGTACCTTTCAAAAGCATTTCTCTTCCATCACCAGTTTCTTCAGCAACTATTTCTCTCAGTGAAGCAAATCAAGACAAATTTGAGTATAGTAGCTACTTACGGTATTTGGGTATACATTCCACACATTTCTATAATTTCTACAAGGTTTTATAAGTGAATTTGTTTTGCAGTTTTTGCAGAGCTGGGTAGCTGTTACTACAAATGGTTCTGTATCACTCTTTGGTTTCTTTTTCTTTTCTTTTCTTATTTATTTATTTATTTTTTTGACAGTCTCACTCTGTCACACAGACTGGAATGCAGTGGAGCAATCTCAGTTCACAGCAACTTCCATCTCCTGGGTTCAAGCAATTCTCCTGCCTCAGCCTCCTGAGCAGCTAGGATTACAGGCATGGTAATTTTTGTATTTTTAGCAGAGATGGGGTTTCACCATGTTGACCAGGCTGGTCTCAAACTCCTGACCTCAGGTGATCTGCCTACCTCGAACTTCCAAAATGCTGGAATTACCGGTGTGAGCCACAGTCAGTTTGGTTTTCTAAGCATACTATAATGTTGAATGCCTATTGAAAGCAAGTATCTCAGCAGTACTTTCTTCAATGTCATAATTCTTATTTTCATTTTTGAATGGCAAAATCACTTACCATGGTCCACCCTGACAAGATTTGATGCTTGAAGTGTAGCATGTCTTCGCAGTGTCCACTTTAATATTGTCATATTTATCTTCCCAGGTCTAATCCTGACAAGCAGATTGGTATATACTAACTATTGTTTAATTTATTATGATTGGTTGTCAATCATCTGTGATCTTCTGCTCTACTAGATGGTTATCCTGATGTGCTGGACATATCCATTGTAACATTCAAAATAAGAATAGTGCTGTATACAAAAGACTACAGCTCCCATTGTTCATTGACCATAATGTTATTTTCATATTTATTAATCCTTAGTAGACCATTCCTGAGTGAATATTTTAAAAGGTTGTAGAATGCATCAAAGATATAGCTGCACCCTACATTTTTACTTTTTAAAGATTTTAGGAGGCAAAAACTGTATTGTTGAAATGCTGTATGAGAGGTGAACAAATGAATACATAAATTTAGTTCTAGCTGGATTAGGAGTAGTACCCAACCTACTGCTTTTTATTTTACTTTTTCAATTCAACATTTAAAATTATTAAAATTTTTCATAGCTCTTTTTCAAGTATTGTAAGAATGTTTTGTCAATTGATATTCTCTTTATCTTCATTTTCTCAATTCAAATATTTTAGCATATTTTAAATGGCATGCATTATTGTAGGTCAGGGGGGAAAAAAGGCATTCCCAGAGAGATTGTGTTGATTTTTTTCTTATAGCTGAGCTTGTGAGCTTGTAGTAGTCCTGGGATTTTAATGCTGATGCTCTAGTCCTGGCAACCTGGCAGTATTATATTTGAAATATATTATGTGACTGTTTTCTTGAGATTTTTTTCCTCATCTTTATCCGATCCTTCCCCCCGTGACAAAATTCACTCAAGCAGCTGGTAATTTTCCTGGCTAATTGTCTCAACGAAGGAGCAATTGCTAAAGCAAGTAACCTAAGAATATTATCCTTGCTTTTGAGTTTCAAATGCCTTACTCTCAAGAAAATGATTAATTCATTTAGTGGAGTGATGTAAACAAGATGTCCCATGAAAAATCCCAAGAATTTCTACCAAAACAGTCAAACAATGAATAAACAACTATATTTTAATAAAAGCAACTAAAAGAATGTTCCAGGATATGTCCAAGGATTAACAAAATTGCTAGGTAGCACAGAAAATGAGAATAACTACATAGATAATGGAAAAAAACACTGGGACTCCATCACATCTCTCAGACAGGATCAGCCAGGAACTAGGAGGATTATCCCTACAGTGTAAAGGTGAGTAAGAGAATCCAAACAACCCTTACCAATATTTTGGACACATACGGTTCTCATCCTCAGGGTCCTTGCAGTTCTCATAGGCACTAAGCCTGGGTAAAAGAGGTCCCAACAGTGCACACCACTGTGCTCCTGCCAGAGAAGGGGCCAGCACTGTTCCCTGTCCACTGTACTCCTTGCAGCTACTGTGATACATCATCTTCAAACCAGAACTTTTTCCGGAGTGTTTCTTGCTCTAGGGGCAGGTAGCTGCAGCACTCCTTCATTTCTGAGGCTAAGTCACCACTGAACTACTCCCACCCAATGACTCCACACTCTCAAGCTGAACTGCCAACAGCTGTTACACTTTCCCTATGTGGCTAAGCAGTAGTGGAACCAGTCCACCTGCCCCTGCCTCCCTGCCTCCTTCCAGCAGGGAAGTTTTGGGAATATACATACACACCCCATCCTGGGCAAAGGGTTATTTGGCAAAATAGCTCTATTCTTTCTCAGGTGTGGCTGTGCCCTGCTCCTAGAGGCCTTACCTGAAACTGCACATTGCCTCCCCAGGAAACAATGTTTGACGAGCTCTGTATCCCAGGAAAATGGTGACTAGACTACCCAGAACAGTCACACACCCTGGACCTGAACTGAGGTGGCATATCGCCCACTGGGAAATTGGTGCCTTGGTGGAGCTGAACAGATGCACATCCCAGGGCTGAGCTGATGTAGTACTTCATTCCTATGAAAACAGCACAGTAGCTACACTGAGGCACCCCACAGTACAAGACAAATAACTCTAGTACCCTGTTTCCCTGAAGCTAGACTAGCTCCCTATAGACTGAGCTGGTGAAATACCTCTCTCCTTGGGGAGTGGAGTCATTACTGTACTGCTCCCTGTCCCAGAGCACCCAAACAACAGCCATGCTCAGCCACTCTAGGGTATTTGCTGTCACTTTACATGGTCTCACAGAATCTGGAATACTGCAGAGCCCCAGCATCCCAGGGTATAGAGTTACCACTATGCAGTGTCTACTATCCAGGATCTGAGGTGACACTGAGCCATATTGGCTCAGGCTCCTGAATTGCAGCCAGATCTTCCCTCACAGACTTGAAGTTCCAAAGCACTCCTTATCTGAAGTGAATCCAGGGTTGTGCTCTACCCCCAGGGCTGAATCAGAGTTATAACCTGAACCCCTGGACTTGAGCTGCTATAGGGTGCATGAGAGTCACAAATCCTGGAGCTGCCGTTAATTTGCACCCCAAGACCTATATGTCACAATAGATTTGTAAGACCCTGAGTCTGGGATCCTGGCCTCATAACTGCTCTGTGAACCTATACCTAGAACCCAGTGTTGTGGCAGCTGCTTGTAGGCCATGTCAGCCCTATTATCAAGAGGCATCCCTCATCTAAGTTTCCTCATTGTAAGAAAAAAAGAATGGAAGGAGCCAAAACGCCCTTGACACTGAAGACGTTAACAACCTATTCTGCTACCACAAACGTCTACAGCCTAGGTCCCTGAAATGCCTAATTATTGCTGATATTGAACATAGCTAAATAAGCTGCATGGAGACTATACTACGGCATCTGCCTGGAAAAAGCCACCATACATTTCCCAATAAAAAGACCCACTTTGAAAGTGAAAGATCCAAATTCACACTAAACTCAAATTCAAGTGAAAGCTTTTTCTGTTAAAGCCACTCTAGAAAGTTTGGAAGAGGTGATTGTTCCACCAGGTTTACAGAAATCCATGCAAGAACACAGGAAACATGAAAAAGCAAGCAAACATGACACAATCAAAAGAACATAATAACTCTTTTTTAATAGACCCCAATAAAAGGGAAATCAATGAATTGCAGAAAAAGCGATTCAAAACAATAATCTTAAGGAAACTCAATGGAATACAAGAAAATACAGGCAGGTGATCAACAAAATCAAGAAAACAATTTATGATATGAATGAAAAAGTAAACAAAAAGACAAAAAGTAAACATAGAAGAACCAAACAGAAATTTTGCAGCTAAAGAATCCATTGAATAAACTAAAACTACAGTAGAGGATTTCAACACCAGATTTCATCAAACAGAAGAAAAAGTTTCTAAACATATAGATGCTTTAAAATTACTTAGTCAAAGAAAAAAATAGGAATAAAAAGAGAGTGAAGAAAGAGTGAAAGATTTATGTGAAATCACTAAGTAAATATATTCACATTATGGGTGATGCCAAAAGAGGTGAAATAGAAAAAGTCTTAGAAAACCTGTTTAATGGCTGGGTACAGTGGCTCATGTCTGTAATCTCTGCCCTTTGGGAGGCAGAGGTGGGTAGATAATGAGCTCAGGAGTTCCAGACCACCCTGGCCAACATAGTGAAACCCAATGTCTGCTAAAAATACAAAAATTAACTGGGTCTAGTGGCAGGTGTCTGTAATCCCAGCTACTCGGGAGGCTGAGTCAGGAGAATTGCTTGAACCTGGGTGGCAGAGGTTGCAGTGAGCTGACATCGTGCCATTGCACTCCAGCCTGGGGAATAAGAGTGAAACACCATCTCAAAAAAATAAAAGAAAACCTATTTAATGAAATGATAGCTGAAAACTTCTCCAATCTGAGGAAAGATATGACTATCCAGATTGAGAAAACTCAAAGTTCTCCAAATAGATTAAATTAAAAATCATCCTCCCTGAGGCATATTATAATTTTTCAAAAGACTAAGATAATTTTTTAAATAGCAAGACAAAAGCATCATGTTGCATATAAAGGAAATCTTATTAGGCTAATAGCAGATTTTTAAACAGAAACTATATAGGCCAGGAAATAATAGAATGATACATTCAAAGTACTGAGGGAAAAATTCCCATACAAGCAGAAACTTAAGAGATTTGTCACTAATAGACTGGCCTTTTAAGGAATGCTAATGGGAGCCCTGCATCTCAAAGTGAAAAGATGAAAATCACCATCATGATGACATGCAAAAGTATACAACACACTGGCAGAGCAGATATACAAAGAAGAAAGAAAAAGCAATCAAACCTTATTACTACTGAAAACCACCAAACTGCAATGATAAACAGTGAGAGAAAGAAAGAAACAAAGGATATATAAAACAGCCAGAGAACAATTAATAAAGTAAGAATATAAACTACTCACTCGTCAATAATAATCTTGAATGTAAATAAATTAAATTCCCCACTTAAAAGATATAGAATGGCTAATTGGCCAAAACAACATAACTGAACTATATGCTGCCTACAAAACACACACTCGCCTATAAAAACATATATAAACTGAAAAAAAGATATTCCAGGCCAGGCTGCAGTGATTCATGCCTGTAATTCCAGCACTTTGAGAGGCCGAGGCAGGCGGATCACGAGGTCAGGAGATCGAGACCATTCTGGCTAAGACAGTGAAATCCCATCTCTACTAAAAAATACAAAAAAAATCAGCCTGGCGTGGTGCAGGCACCTGTAGTCCCAGCTACTTGGGAGGCTGAGGCAGGAGAACAGCGTTAACCCAGGAGGCAGAGCTTGCAGTGAGCTGAGATTGCGCCACTGCACTCCAGCCTGGGCGACAGAGCAAGACTCCATCTCAAAAAAAAAAAAAAAAGATATTCCTGACAAATGACAATCAAAGGTTAAAAGGAGTAGCTACTCTTAGAACATATATTACAAAATCTAAATCAAAACTATGAAAGAAAAAAGGAAATGAAAGATATTATATAATGATAAAGGGATCTATTCAATAAGAGGGTATAGCAATCATAAATATATATGCACCCGACACTACAGCACCCAGATATAAAAAGAAAATATTTTTTGATCTAATGGAATATATAGGCTCCAATGCAGACATATTGGGGAACTTTAACACTCCAGTCTCAGAACTGATCAGATCATCTAGATAGAAACTTACAAAAGAAGCATTGGATTTAAACTACACTTTATACCAAATGAAGCGAACAAGCATTTACAGAACATTACATCAAACTGCTGCAGAATGCACATTCTTTTTTTTTTTTTTTTTTTTTTTTTTTTTTTTTTTTTTTTTGAGACGGAGTCTTGCTCTGTAGCAAGGGCTGGAGTGCAGTGGTGGGATCTCAGCTCACTGCAAGCTCCGCCTCCTAGGTTTATGCCATTCTCCTGCCTCAGCCTCCTGAGTAGCTGGGACTACAGGCGCCCGCCACCTCGCCTGGCTAGATTTTTCTATTTTTTTATTAGAGACGGGGTTTCACCATGTTAGCCAGGATGGTCTCGATCTCCTGACCTCGTGATCCGCCCGTCTCGGCCTCCCAAAGTGCTGGGATTACAGGCTTGAGCCACCGTGCCTGGCCCAGAATGCACATTCTTTTTATCAGCACATGGAGCATGCTCCAAGATAGTCCAAATGCTAGGCCATAAAGTAAGTCTCAACAAACCTAAAAGAAATGAAATTACATCCAGTGGGTTTTTTTAATTACAATGGAATACAACTAGAAATCACTAATAATAAGTAATTTTCAAACTGCATAAATGTCCCGACCTGCAGGACAGTCGTACGGACCCTGGAAGGGGGAGTGGGAATGGAGGAGACAAGAAAACACGAGAAATGGAGACAAGACAAATAGCCTGATCAAGTCTCGTTTAATGGTGGTGGTGCAATGCCTTATATAGGCTGGCAGCGGAAGAGGTTGGGCCTGGGGGGTAACGGGGGGCCGGGTTTTCTCAAATTACAATCGCGCATGCGCCGTTGGTTGGTAATTTTCCTGGGCGCGGGATCGCGCCTGCACCGTAGGCTGCATATCTTCCTGGGCGCGAAAATGTTTGCGCGCGTGTGGGAAAGGTTGGCGCGCATGCGGGAACAGTTTAGGCGTGCGTGGGAAAGGTTGTTAATGAAGAACCTGGAAATGTGCCATCTTGTTTCCGCTTTGCGGAGATCAACAACAGAGGTCGGCTAATTCCGGGCCTCATGGCTCCAGACAGGTCCCCCTTTTTTATATATAATTGTGGCTAGAAGATTGTCCCTCGGGAACTGCGCCTGTCTTAGGTTGGAGTAATGCATCTCCTCACTGGTACCCATCATGGGATTAGGCAGTAGCTTATGACGGCCCTCCTGTCTTAGGTTAGTGAGAGATGATACTCTCTTACCCGTCGTTGGCTGTCCAGTTCAGCACATAGGAAAGGTGGTCATAATGGGTGTGAGTATGAACCACCGCCATCTTCTTGTTCTAGGCGATGATAATGGACCTGTATAGGTTTCGCTTGGATAGCCTCGACTTGTTGCTTAATGAATGTCATGAGCTTATTGAAGACCAAAGGTCCTACAGAGAATAAGAGCAATAGGCAAAGCAGGGGGCCCAGGAATGGTATAAGATAGGGAAGGAGTACATGGAACCCAGTCCAAAACGGGTTATCAGTTATTTCTTTTCATCATTTTTCTAGGTCTTCTTGTAGATGCCTGATTTTATCTCTGATGATCCTGGATTTGTTGGCATAGAAACAGCACTTTTCCTGTAAAGCCAAGCAGATGGCTCCCTGTTCTGCAGTTAGTAAATCTAGGCCTCTTCTATTTTGGGGTACTACTTCTGCCAGAGAATCTACCTGATCTTGTAAATCTTGTATAGTACTTGAAATGGCCTGCACATCTGAGATCAATTGGCGAGATAATTTGGTGTATTGAGTGACAGACACCCCTAGGCCTGTAGCCCCAGTTGCTACGGCAGTAGTTATGCCTAATCCTGCAAGTAAGGGGATAAATTGCATTGCCCTTTTGTTTCTTCCTAAAAAGTGATCTGTAGCTGTGATAGGTACAGGTTCATCTCCAGGGATAATGTCTATGTCTGGCAAAAGTGTGGCTAAGACACAGCGTCCTGTCCAGTTAGTAGGCAAATAGGTATAAGCCCTATTATTGCCACCTATAAAAATTGAGCTGTTTGGGGCACACAACGGTTGGGAAATATTTGCTATGGTGGAACAATTATTGAACTCATTGTATCCTACATCAAGGTTGTAAGTGTTATTAAGGGGAGGGGAGTAGATGCAAGAGGAACTAGGAAATTCTAAAGGTTGTACTTTAAGGGGAGGAATTATGGTGCAAAGGGTATTGGATGTATAATTTAAGTCATTGCTGGGTATAGCAAGAGGAACGGGATCTCCTGATTGCAGACACAGCCAGCAGTCATTAGCTAGACTAGAGTTGGAATTGTTAAGCAGGTTATGAGTAGCAGTGAGGAGGTCAAAGGTCTGGGCATCAATTTTCTCTTTCCTTTGGGCTTTGGGCAAGGCCAAGGGGTGGTAGTGAATTTCCGGGTACAGGGACCTTTGCAACTCCTCAAGTTTTTTGTATACCGTAATTTCTCGGACCTTGTCTTGTGGTCCTCCTCCATCAGAGATATGAAGAGGGGGGTGAATATTCCAGCAGACAGGCTGTCCTACAATTCCAGTACAGCCAGCTGATATAAGGTTATTGGTATTTCCTAAAACTGTAGGGACATTGCTGGCCCCTATAGTGGGAGTTCTAGTTCTTGTTAAGATAGCAGTATAGTATGTTTTACTGCCAGAGGTACATTCTTGATAAGTAGTGTAGCAGGAACTATGCATAGCAGCCTTAAATGTGTCACAAGGGCAGGTTGTGGTACCCCCTCCGCTAGATATTCTTGGGGTTGACACACACCTCCACTTAAGGGAGTTACTAGGCAGGTATGCTGTGTAAGCAGAGCAGGACACAGTTGAGAGGTACCAATGGAGGGGAGGTCACATATCCCCCATAACAATCACAGGGCTTACCATATCGTTGTTGTATACATGTATGGGCCTCATGGGGATTACCAAAGCCGGCATGAACCTGGAATGCTTGGCAGATCAGCACCATGGTCCAGAGGGGCTTGTAGTTGGAGTTCAGCTCTGCAATAGAGGAAAAGAGTACTCTCAGGGAGGAAATTACTCCCTGGATTGGCTATTGTTAGGTACTTGTCTCACCAGTCACTCTGGTAGCCATCTGGCTGCATCATGAGTTTGAGAAAAAACACAAACTGAGCCTCTTCCCCAGATTAACACTGGGTCTGGGCCATGCCATGTGTTGTCTAAGGGGTCTTTCCATTTAACCATGGCAAATTGTTTTTTGGACTCGGAATGCCAAAATCGATCAGCTGCTGATCTGTTCAGGTAGTCCAAATTTAAAAAATTTAAAATAAAAAGTGTGTGATTAAGGATATTTCCAGGGGTGCCCTTAGTAGGGTACCATTCTCCCTTTTTTATTTTGTCAATGGTGGTTTTTAAGGATAGGTGTGCTCTTTCAACTATTCCTTGTCCTTGAGGGTTATATGGAATTCCAGTAATGTGTTTTATTTGTAATTTAAGACAGAAGTCTTGAAAGGCTTTGGATGTATAGCCAGGACCATTGTCTGTTTTTAGTTGTTTAGGCTTTCCAACTGTGGAAGAACAGTGTAGTAAATGAGCTATGACATGTTTGGTAGCTTCTCCTGTTTGTAAGGTGTCTAGTATAAAACCACTAAATGTATCTATACATACATGGACGTATTTTAAGTTACCGAATTCTGAATAATGAGTGGCATCCATTTGCCAAATCATGTTGGGAACTAGTCCTCTTGGGTTAATTCCTAAGTGAGGGACTGGCAGGTATGTTATACAGGTCTGACATTGTTTAACTCTTTGTCTTGCTTTTTCTCTAGTTATTTTAAACATCAGTCTCAAAGTTTGAGCATTAAGATGGTGTAAGGCATGAGTAGCCTGTGCTTGGGCTAGGTTTGTATTTATAGCTATGGCTACTGTCTTGGTTGCCATATCAGCCAGTTGGTTGCCCTGGGATAGAGGTCCTGGTAATCCTGAATGAGCTCTAATGTGTCCAAGAAAGAAGGGTGTTGTTCTATTATGTATTAATTGTTGGCATTGTAAAAATAACTCGGCTATATGTGACACATGCTTAATTTGTGCTACTGTCTCAAGTAGAGGTATTGAGTGAACTAAGTATGCACTGTCGATATAAATATTAAGAGCCTGATTAGGGAAGGCTGACAGCACCGCAATTAGGGCTTGTAATTCTACTAACTGAGCTGAGGTATGGCTGGTTTTGAATTTAACAGTGGTGTCAGCAAAGGTATATGCAGCAGTTCCTGTGGATGACCCATCAGTAAATACTAATAAGGCATTGTCTAAAGGTGTTTTACTGATGACATGAGGAAAGACAAAAGCATGTAGCTTACAAAATTGGACAAGCTTGTTTGGCGAGTAATGGTTATCTAAGTTACCGGCATAAGAGGCGCAAGCAATCGGCCACGTTTCAGTGTTTTGCAATAGCCAATGGATTTGCGGCTTAGAATAAGGTTGTGTGATCGTAGAGGGTTCAATTCCAAAATATTTTTTGCTATTGTCTCTACCTAAGATGATTAAATCTGCTATGACATCATAATAGGGGAGTAATACCTTTTTGGGAGATGAAGGCAAGTGGACCCACATAATACGGTTACTTTGCCAGAATAAACCAGTAGGCGTCAGTGCTGTGTTAAAGATTAAAAAGGTTAATGCCTGTGAATAGTCTATGTTAGTAACAAAATGCTCAGCAATGGCCGCCTCTACTTTATTAAGTGATAAAAGAGCTCCTTTTGATAATGACCTAAGGGACTTAGGGTTGAGGTCGCCTCTCAGGGTGTCGAATAAAGGTTTTAAGTCTCCTGTGGTGAGTTTTAAGTATGGCCGGAGCCAATTTATGTCTCCAAGGAGCTTTTAGAAATCATTGAGGGTTTGCAACTTATCTTTATGGATAACTGCCTTTTGATTAGTGATTTTAGGTCCATTTATTTGAAAACCTAAATATGTATAAGGGTCTTGTAGTTGTATTTTTTCTGGAGCTATTTGTAACCCCACTGTGGTTAGTTCTTGCTTGAGTTGAGCAAAGCACTGTAAGACTTGTTCTCCTACTTGTCCTGCTATAAGAATGTCATCCATATAGTGTATAATATACATTTGTTTCCATGTCTCTCTAACTGAGTGTATGGCTGTAGCCACATATTTTTGACACAAGGTGGGACTGTTGGCCAAACCTTGAGGTAACACTTTCCATTGGTATCGCTTCATTGGTTCTTTAAAATTTATAGATGGTAAGCTAAAGGTGAATAGTTTTTGGTCAGCAGGATGAAGGGGAATTGTAAAAAAAGCAATCTTTAAGGTCTATAATAATTTTAAAATATCTTTGAGGGATTGCTACCAGAGAGGGTAGTCCGGGCTGCAGAGCACCCATAAGTATCATGGTAGTATTTATTGCTCTTAGATCTTGTAAGAGTCTCCACTTTCCGGATTTCTTTTTTATGACAAATATGGGCGTGTTCCAAGGAGGATTGCTTTCTGTAATGCGTCCTGCCTCTAATTGTTCCTGCACTAACTGTTGGGCAGCGGCAAGCTTCTCATTGGTTAGTGGCCATTGATCAACCCAAACGGGTTCATCTGACTTCCAAGTGATTGGGTCAGCACTTTTTTGGGGTGCAGGCATGTCAATGGCCACGGTTAAAAATTTCAAAGCCCCCTTTTATCCAATTTTCCTATGGCTGGGATTGGCTGTAAAATGCCATCTTCTCTTTTTCCTAACCCTTTCCCAGGGTGGTAGCCCTGAGCCAACATTTGTGCAGCGACTATATCATTTGGGCTACACATCATGGCCCTCATTTGGGAGAGAAGATCTCTACCCCAAAGGTTAACAGGCAAATCAGGGATAACGAATGGCTTAATGAGAACGGAATTACTTTCCTGATCTCTCCAGGTGAGATATTTGGAACTTTATCTAGGATTATTACTTTGCCCGATTCCTCGTAAATTTGTTAAGGTCTCTGAAGTGGGCCAACTGGCGGGCCAATCTTATTGTTTAATAATTGTTACATCGGCCCCTGTGTCTATCAGTCTGGTAAATAATTTTCCGTCTAGCCATAAGGTGAGAGAGGGTTTTTGATTAGTAATGGACTGTACCCAGTGGATGTCTGAGGATCCGAATCCTCCCTTTCCTCTCAGGGGCGATTGGACTTTATTAGCTGTTCTTAGCAATGGCAACAGGAGTAACTGCACTATTCTATCCCCTTGAGGAATGATAATGATGTTGTCAATAGCCTTGGCCATGATTTTGATTTCTCCTATATAATCACTATCAACTATTCCCGGAAAGACCTGTAGGCCTTTCATGGTGATGCTGCTTCTCCCTAGGATTAATCCAAACATGTTTGAGGGTAGGGGTCCATATATCCCAGTACCTAAGGCTTGGGGTCCCATTTCAGGGGTTAATGCTGCGTGGGAGGTGGAACAGAGGTCCAATCCTGCACTTCCTGGGGTTGCTCTGCTAAGTTGTGAAACAGATTGCTGTTGGTTGGTACAAAACTGACCGCCCCATAAGCTTGTTTCGGGGCCTGGGGCCGGCCCCTCAATCCGTTTCCATGTTGAGGTGTTAGGGGATTTCCTTGACTGTCAGTTTTAGATTTACATTCATTGGCCCAATGTTTTCCTCTTTTATATCTAGGGCAGAGGCCTGGGGCTTTTGCCTCTAAGGTCTTAGCTAGCTCTCCCTTACAATCCCTAGTGAAGTGTCCCATTTTTCCGCACTTGAAGCACCCCTTGCTATTCTTATTTTTACTAGCGAGGAAGTCTTTTATGGTTTGTCCACTAAAGGTAGCAGCCATAGCCAAACCCTGTTGATATGAGGGCCCTATGTCTGAACAGAGGCAGATGTAGCCTGTTAAGTCTGTTTTCTTTCTATAAGGTCTGATTGCTGCCTGACAAGCCGGGTTAGCGTTTTCGTAAGCTAGCTGTTTTACATAATCCACCCCTGCCTCGGCATTTCCAAATATTCTGCTGGCTGTGGTTAAAAGTCTATGCACAAAGTCTGCAAAGGGCTCATCAGGCCCCTGTTTGACCCCCATGAGCGAGTCTCCTGGATCCCCTTTAACAGGGAGTTTTCTCTAGGCTTTGGTAGCCGCTGCTTGGATTTGAGAAAACAGTCCGGGATCGTACTGCATCTGAGCATCGGTTTCTGTGTAGTTACCTGAGCCAGTTAGCATATCAAAATCCCAACCATTTCTGGCTTGTTGGTTTCTCTTGGCCATATCTCTACAATTTTCACAAAATTCTGACTTCCAAATCAGATGGTCGCCTCCGGAAAGAACTGCTCTAACTAAGGTATTCCAATCTATGGAAGTGAGCCAACTTTTGGCCACAGATTCGACTATGGCCAGGGTGTACGGGGCAGTAGCTCCGTATTGCGAGACAGCGTTTTTTAGTTCTTTTATTACAGTAAATTGAAACCCATTGTGGTGTCTCCAGGCTCGACCCTGCACATCTGTAGTTTCCATTACTGGAAAAACATCTCAAGGAGAGGAATCCTCCCTATCCCTGCTACCAAGTGACCTTCCTTTTGGGACATGCTGTCTGGGTCTCTGAGGGTGAGAGTGTTTCTCTATTCCTTTAGGGTATTGAACGCTCTCACTTCCTGTCCTTAATTTCTGCAATCTAGTGATTAAAGACTGATGTAGTTCTTCGAGCTTTATTTGCTCTTCAAGCTGTGCAATTTTTTCTCTAAGCTCCTCTTTTGGGTCTATTACTGCCATAACTGCAGGGGCAGAAGCCTTATTATAGGGAGGGGGATAAGTAAGAGTTTGTGGCCAGTCAGAATTACTATATTTTGCTGCCTCTTCCTCTAAATTATCCCAGTCTACTTCTGAAGGTTTAAGGTTATTTTTACTTTTGTTTTCATTAGTTGTAGGTAAAACCAGGTATTTTTTGGCCTTTTCCTTATTTGATGTTTCTATATTTGTTATTGAGGGGACCCCAGCCTCTTCCTCGTCGCTTTGTAGCGATATAAGGTCTATTTCTTTGTTAGGCATGGATTTTTCGAGGTCGGTTTGGGAACTGCCTCTTAATATTTCCTCAGTCTGAGTAACCATCACCATTACCTCAGGATCTTTTTCTTTTTCCTTTTTATCTATTATATCTTTGATTAGATTCCAATAAGAAAAGGCTGTCATCGGAACCTTTTCTGGTCCAAAAGTACTATAGTAATCTTGAAAACAATCTCCCACCCTACGCCACCTCTTTATGTCAATGGTTCCCTCTTGTGGAAACCAAGGGCAGGTATCTTTTACGAAATCAAAAAACTTAAATAAATCACTACTTTTAACCTTTACTCCGCATGTTTTTAAGGCCTCTTTTAATTGCCCTACATAAATTTGATGTTGGCTCAATTCTTGTCCCATAATCAGACACTGTTACTCACCTCTGGTTCCAATGCGGCAGGCTCCCGCGATGTCCGGAGGAATTTCTTCCACTTTTACCTTCGGCCATCTTTAGTGCCTTCTTCCTCACTTCTTCCCCTGTGTCCAGGTCCCTGTTTGGGCGCCAGGTGTCCCGACCTGCAGGACAGTCGAACGGACCCTGGAAGGGGAAGTGGGAATGGAGGAGACAAGAAAACACAAGAAATGGAGACAAGACAAATAACCTGATCAAGTCTCGTTTAATGGTGGTGGTGCAATGCCTTATATAGGCTGGCAGGGGAAGAGCTTGGGCCTGGGCGGTAATGGGGGGCGGGTTTTCTCAAATTACAATCGCGCATGCGCCGTTGGTTGGTAATTTTCCTGGGCGCAGGATCGCGCCTGCACCGTAGGCTGCATATCTTCCTGGGCGCGAAAATGTTTGCGCACGCGCAGGAAAGGTTCGCGCATGCGCGGGAACAGTTTAGGCGCGTGCGGGAAAAGTTTAGGCATGCGCGGGAAAGGTTGTTAATGAAGAACCCGGAAATGTGCCATCTTGTTTCCGTTTTGCGGAGATCAACGACAGAGGTCGGCTAATTCCAGGCCTCATGGCTTCGGACACATAAATACCAGGAAATTAAATAGCATGCCCTTGAACAGTTAATGGATTAAAGAAGAAATTAATAAGAAAATTATAAAAATGTATTCAAGCAAAAACATGTACACAACATACCAAAATCTAAGAAATACATCAAAAACAGTATTAAAAGGGCAGTTTATAGCAATAAATGCCAACAACAAAAAATAGAAAGATTCCACATAAACTATCTAGTGATGCCTCTCATGAAACTTGAAAAACAAAAACAAACCAAACTCAAAGTTAGTAGAAGAAAAGAAATAATAAAGATCAATGTAGAAATAAAATTGAGACAAAAATACAATGGGTCAACAAAACAAAGTGCTTTTTTTTTAAAAAAAAAAAAAAAGATAAACAAAATCAACAAAACATTAGCCATACTAATTAAGAAAAAAACAGGAGATCCAAATAAAAAAACATGGAAACAAAAAAAGGGAGGGGGGCATTACAAATGATGCCACAGAAACACAAAATGTCATTAGAGATTATTTTGAACAAATGCATTTCAAGTAATTGGAAAACCTAACAGAAATTTTAAAAAATCCTGGATACACACAACCTACCAAGATTGAACCAAGAAGAAATAGAAAATCCAAAAAGGTAAATTTTAGGTAAAAAGACTGAATCACTATTAAAAGTTTATCATGTAAGGAAAGCTCAGGACCTGATGACTTCACTGCTGAATTCTATCAAACATTTAAAAAAGAACTTACATCAATTCTTCTCAAAGTCTTCCAGAATATTAAAGGGGAGGAAATCCTTTCAAACTCATTCTATGAGACCAACATCACCATGTTCACTAAACCAGAAAGGAACACAACACAAAAGAAAACTGTTCACCAATATTCTTGATAAACATAAATGCAAAAATCTCTAACAAAATATTAGCAAACAAAATCCAAGAGTACATTAAAAAGATTATTCACCATGATCAAGTGGATTTATTCAGGGATGCAAGAATGATTCAACATCCGTAAATCAACAAATGTTAAACATCACATCAACCAAATAAAGGACAAAAAATGATCATCTTAATAAATGCAAAAGAAAGTATTTTATAAACTCAAAATCCCTTCATTAAAAAACTCTCAACAAAGTATGTATAGAAGGAACATATCTCAACACAATGAAGACCATCATGTAAGACAAACTCATAGCTAACATTGTACTGAATGGTGAGATACTGAAAGCTTTTCCTCCAAGAACTTGAAAAAGACCTCCAAGGCAATGATCAACATTTTCACCACTCTCATTTAACATAGTACTGGAGGTCCCAATCAGAACAATTCGTCAAGGGAAAAAAATAAAGAGCATCTATTTGGAAAGGTGGAGCTCAAAATATAATCCTCCACCTTTCCAAATAGATGTTCTTTAGTCCCTTCCCTTTTCTTTTCCAAAATATGTTTGCAGAAAATACAATCTTATAAATAAAAAACTCCAAAATGCCATCCAAAACTGTTAGAACTAATATGCTTATTTAATAAAGTTACAGGACACAAAATTAACATACAAAAGTCAGTAGCATTTTTATACACCAATAATGATCCAGCAGAAAAAGAAATCAAGAAGGTGATCTCATTTACAATAGATACAAGAAAAGAATTAAAATACCTAGAAATGAATTCAACCAATGAGGTGAAAGATCCTACAAAGTAAACTATAAAATACTGTTGAAAGAATTTCTAGAAGTCACAAAAATAATGGAAGGGCGTCCCACCTTCATACATTGGAAGAGTTAATAATATTGTGAAAATGACTTACTACCGAAAATGATCTGCAGATTCAATGCAATCCCTATCAAAATACCAACAACATTCTTCACAGACATAAAAAAATCCTAAAATGTATATAAAACCACATAATACTCCAATAGCAAAAGCAGTCCTGAGCAAAAAGAACAAATATGAAAGCATTTCCTCAACTGACTTCAAAATATACTACAAAGCCATAGTAATCAAAATAGTTTAGTACTGGCATATAAACAGACAAATAAATCAATGGAACAGAATAGACGGCCCAGATACAAATCTTTGTTTTCTTAGCCAACTGACTTTCAACAAAGGTACTAAAAAAATTAGTGTGAAAAAGACAGTATCTTGAATAAATGGTGGTAGAAAACCTGGATAACTACATGCAGAAGAATGAAACTATAGCCCTCTATGTCACCATAAACAAATTTCAAATCAAAATGAACACTTAAATGTAAGCCCCAAAACTATGAAACTACTGAAGGTAAACATTGGAAAACACTTTCAATTTATTAGTCTGGGCAAAGAATTTTAGGTAACACCTTCACAGTACGAGCAACACAAGCAGAAATAGACCAATAAAATTACATCAAGCTATGAAGCTTCTGCACAGCAAAATAAATAATCAATGAAGTGCAAAGACAACTTACAGAATCAGAGAAAATGTTTGCAAACTATCCACCCAATAAAGTTTTAAAAACCAGAATATGTAGGGACTCAACGCAAAAGCAAAAAAAAAAAATTGGTTGGGTGCAGTGGCTCATGCCTATAATCCCAGCACTTTGTGAAGCCAAGGAGAGTGGATTGCTTGAACCTAGGAGTTCAATATCAGCCAGGGCAATATGATGAATCCTTATCTCTACAAAACAATACAAAAATTATCTGGGCATTGTGGCATGTGCCTGTAATCTCAGCTACCTGGGAGGCTGAGGAAAGAGGGTCACTTGAGCCTGGGAGGTCAAGGATGCAGTAAACTGCAATTATGCCACTGCACTCTGGCCTGGGCAAAAGAACAGATCTTGTCTCAAAAAAAAAAAAAAAAAAAAAAAAAGAACACCACAAACCAAATAATATTATTTTTAAATAGGCAGATGATATGAATAGACATTTCTTAGAATAATACATACAACGGACCAACAGGCATATGAAAAAATACTTAACATCACTAATCATCAGGAATATACAAATTCTAACCACAATGAGACATTGTCTCATCCCAGTTAAAATGGCTATTATTAAAAAGACAAAAATTAATAGATGATGGAAAGTAGGCACAGAAAGAAGAACTCTAGTAGACTGCTGGTGGGATGTAAATTATTACAGACACTATGGAAAACAGTATGGGGGTTCTTCAAAAAACTAAAAATAGATATACCATATGATACAGCAATCTCACTACTGGATATTTATCCAAAATAATGGAAATCATTCTACCAAAAGATACCTGCATGCCATGTTTACTGCAGCACTATTCACAATAGCCAAGACATGAAATCAAACTAACTGTCCATCAATGGATGAATAAGGAAATGTGCTATATATGCATAATGGAGTATTATTAAACCATAAAAAGAGTTGATATTCTATCATTTGCATCGACATGGATGAAACTGAAGGTCATTATTTAATGTAAAATGAGTCAGACACAGAAAAACAAATATTGCATGTTCTCATTTATATGCAGGAATTTCAAAAAATTGATTTCATGAAGGTGGTGAGTAGAACGATGGTTACCCATGGCTGGAAACATTGGTGGGAGGTGTGCGGAGTGGAAAGAGTGATAAAGAAAGGTTATTTAACAAGTAAAACATACAGTTAGATAGAAAGAATAAGTTCTAGTGTTTCATAGAACAGTAGGGTGACTATAGTTAAGAACTGTTTATTGTGCATTTCAAAATAGCTAGAAGAGAAAATTTGAAATGTTTTCAACACAAATGATCAATATTTGAAGCAGTGAATATCATATTTATCCTGATTTGATCAATACACATTGTGCGTGTATCAAAATATCATGTATACTCATAAATATGTACAACTATTTTGTATCGAAACAAGGAAATGATTAGTAAATTAGTACAAGATATAAATTCACAGCATGCAATATATAACTAAGTTAATAAGAGAACAATCAAATAGAAGCACATTTTATTTTCACAAGGAAGTCCAAGTTTGTGTGGTATGTAGTTCTGCTTTTCAGAAGCATCAGGGATCAAAATACTTCTATTTTATAATATGTCATCCCTTTCTTATGAGGTCTACAACAGACGACCACCACATCTGTCAATGAACATGTAGGAAGGAGAAAGGGTAAAAGTGAAAGAGAAGTCATATCCATCTACTTTAAGGCATAACGAAGAGGTTAAGTATATCACTTTTTCTCTCATCTCATTGTACCGGAAAAGTGAGTGTGCTTGATCAGATTTTGGAGGTGCATAATAATTGTTAGTAGTAAAATACTTTATGAAGAAAAACTGTCATTTTCAGGACAATATCTTAATGAGGAGCATTAGAAGGAAGCTTGCTTGTGAGAACGGAGTAGCAGGAGAAATGACTCCAAAAAAGCAATTACATTGATGGGCACTACTAGTGACAGGGCATTTCAGGATGGGGAGAATAGGAAAGCTGAAAGAGATTCACTGCGCCACATAAAAAGAAAAGGATAAAAAGACTTTTTTTTAAACACAAGAAAATCAGGCATTCAGTATTAACCAGCCTGTGTCCTATATTATAATTTATGGTTTCTATCTCTTCAGAAACGTTGAACAATTTCACAAAAGACTCATATGTTTAGGCTTTTGGAGGGAATTAAAGGAAAGGGCTGAGTCCATATTTGGGTTGACACAGCAGTAAACATAAAGCAACAGCTGCAAGATGCATAAGTGGAGACAGAAACGCAGAAGTAGCACGAAGCAATCAAAAATATGACAAAAAGATGACAGTTTGAGAAATTTATAGAATTTCTAGGAAGGACTTTAGGTTTTTCCATAGAAAAGAACACGGAATAGAAATTAATTAATTTGTAAATTAATATAAGTTAATAAGAGAACAATCAAATAGAAGTTCAGTATATCTTAACCTAGATCCTAATGGGTGGACAAACCCTGCTGATAGGCGATTTACAAATCTTATGACACTTTTAGAGTTGAAGGCATTATAAATTTATTACCAAGCAGTGTGGGTAGGGAAGAAAAATAAGTTCTTTAATTCTAGCTCATCAGAAATCAACCAGAAGAACAAATTCAAACTACATAATTATTTCAGCAATGTAGCAAGATCAGCGTATTATTTAATAGAAAACAGAGTTTCAGAGTTGTTAAGTACATTAACTAAGATTCTGTAACAGAGTTAAGAACAGGATTTCAGGTCTGTGGCACTTGTTTATATGTCCTTTCCATAGTGTTAAAACCCTCTGATCATAAAGTCTTCTTAGGTGTTTACATTTATTAATTAACATCTGCTTGCCAGTCCTTATTTTTCTTCATGCAAAATTATCCTTACATTTTTAAACTAAGGAAGCTAATTAATTAATAGTTATTAGCTGTATTAATGACATTATTTTTCATAGAAAATAAATTACCCATATATATGTTGTATCTGGGTATATATCTGTGTGTACATATATGTGTAAATACATGGATGTGTATGTATACATGCTCTCTTTCAGTTAACCATCCATCATTCATTCTTTCATTCAACCAAAAAATATTGAACACCAGTTACAGGTCTAAGCACTGTTCTAGATACCAGAAAAACAAGAGTAAATGGAACAAACAGATATATTCTTCATGTATGGTACATTCTTTTAGGAACAGCAAGCAATAAATCCACTCTTCAGAAGTCATTTATTTCTGAAGCATTTATTTGGTAGCACCTTATCAATACTATAGGCATAGCATCTAACATTTATTTAATACTTAATCATTTTTGAAGACTACCTGCAGTGCTCTCAGTCCTTAATTTACTCTTCATTATAACCCTCTGAGGTTAGTACTTTTCTCAGTTTTACAAATGAAGAAATTGAAGCATAGAAAATTGAAATAACTTGCTCAAGGTTACATGGCAAATAAGTGGCAGAGCTGGGAATGAAAACCAGAGGATCTGATTCTAGCACATGTTTATAATCAGTATATATGACCTCTGTTTCTCTCCTTTGCAGAATGATGGGAAACACAGATATAGAATATTTCCTGATGGGACCTTCCTTCATGCATGTATAATCTTATTTTTCTCTTGAAGTTATCATCCTTGTTTTGGTGTATATACATATTTAATACCAACCATTTAGACATACATGTGTTTATACGATGAAGTCATTAATAAAACTGAATGTGAGAAAGTGCGATCACTCAGTATTCTTAGACATAAGCAAAAGTGTTGACATATCAACAAGGGAAAACACTCCTCTTTATTACCAGAAAGTGCATTTTCTCCTGCTTTACTGAAAAATGAACAGCCTGAAAACACTTGGCTAGATGAGCCTAAAAGCAATCATCCACTACTGCTCTTTTTAAAATGAAATATTCAGTACAGCAAGATAAAATAAGGGACCATGAAAAGGGGTTTGGGAACGTAAAACCAGAAGGTAGATTCTGTCGGAGCATTTCAAAAGATCTCCCCTGCTGGCCTTCCAGTGGTGATGAAGCTGGAAGTGAGAGTTGCAATACAGCTGCAAACAGAAGAGCAATCAGAATTATATATATATGTGTGTGTGTGTGTGTATGTGTGTATATATATATATATATATATATATATATATAGTAGTTTGGATTACAAGAGAAAAATAAATTAGATGTATGTGCCAATAACAACCTCTATTTGCACCTGGTAATTCATTGTTCAAATAATACATTTGGAAAAATCAAAAACTTTGTTAAACTTTAAGGAGTGATTTCTACCTAGTTTAGCTGTAGATTTATATTATGCTCTTTTCAAAAATGCACTTAGGTTTATTTAAGACCTGTTTATTTTGGAATGGATGGATATTTCAAAATATCTTACATAGTAGACTTTCTAAAAATTGTGAAATAATAGATGAATAAAAATAAGGGAGATAAATGTCTTATACCTCTCCATCAGACAACAGAGAAATACAGGTATAATTTTCTGAATTAATTTATAAAAATAAACATAATTTTAATGTATTTAGAGAATATGCCTTTCTATTGCTCTTTGAATCCTATGAGAAAATAGCATTTCTCATAGGGAATCCTATGAGAAAAGGCAATAAGTAAGCACAGTGTGAGCTCAGTCTTACTATGGGAATACTGAGCATCAGAAGGTAAAAATAGTCAAAATCTTCAATATTCCCTTTGCCCATATTTTTCTAATTCATATTTCAGTCAAAATTCATTTAAAAATAGATTCATTAATCTGTATTCTCAATTTGTTTTCTTTAATTTCTTTTTTTTTTTCTTTTGAGACAGAGTTTCCCTCTGTTTCCAGGCTGGAGTGCAGTGGCGTGATCTCAGCTGACTGCAACCTCTGCCTCCTTAGCTCAAGTGATTCTCCTTCCTCAGTCTCCCGAGAAGCTGGGACTACAGGCGTGCACAATGCCCAGCAAATTTTTGTATTTTTACTAGAGGCGGGGTTTCACCTTGTTGGTCAGGATAGTCTCGATCTCTTGATTTCATGATCATCCTGCCTTGGCCTCCCAAAGTGCTGGGATTACAGGCGTAAGCCACCGTGCCCAGCCCTTTAATTTGTTACATTGGGTTTATAAGGCACATAGATTACTGATTAAACTGTGTGTAACACACTGAAATAATTTATTCCTGTTCCAAAGCCTCAAAGGAGAAAGGCCAGATATTGCTCCTTCCTTGCCTCTCTAAGTCACTCTACTCTCCTCACTGTTTGCAACCCTTCAGGTCTGAGGCAAAAGCCTCATGGTTTAATACACGTGGCAGGGAATACCGAAGGCATACTCTCTACTCACTTAGACTCATTAATTTTCAATTTACCTCCTATCATCAAATGTTTCAATATATCCTAAATAAAGGGTAAATAAGACTATACAAAATTGAATAGAATGTACCACTGATTGTATTTAGAATTTTTTTGTATTAAACTAACTTCCATCTTTTCATTCATTACTTCTAGGTACACTGCAATGGTGATGACTATCATGTGTCCTAGAGCCACAGAGGCATATGCATGTGTGATCAGTAGAGAAATTGAACCTAATATTCTCAATGATTTTTCTCTAAACCATTTTACCTAAGCTTTCTAGAACTTCCCTTTAATTTTCTCTTTCTTTTTCTCTTTGTAAAAGCAGTAAGCCAATCGGTGTTGTTGGTTATGAATCAGGTAGCAATTGACTGATTAGTTTTAATTGATTATAATGAATAAAAGTTACAGGAAAATTATTTGCCTTTTCCATGCTCTCTGAGAACACATTGAAGTAAATCAAGCTCAGTTTTGAGAATCAAAATGAATCAAGAAAAACAACAAATTTAAGGAACTGTGAGAAATCTCTATTAGGATTGAGCAAAATACAGGAACTGGCCTAGGGTATCTACAACCACTAAAAGGGCATTCAATTTATAAATTCCACCCTGATTTAGGCTGCTTTCCAGAGTTGAAATAAAAAGTTAAATCAATCACTTATATCAATTCTAACTAAATAATTTTAATTTGCTTTATGTATTGATTAGGTTTATTGAAAAATTATTCAACTGCCAGATTTCTTCTACATATACAACCTAAAATGATGAAAATAATTTATTTTTGCTCACAGTTCCACTACATAAGTTGTACATTATTTAAAATATGTTTTCTCATATGTTCCCGAAAGTGATATAGATGTGAATTAATGCATAAATAAGTCTGTAAATTATGTATATAATTTCTAATTATTTTATTTTGAAAAGGGAAAAAATTTTGACCCACCTTCTTTACTTTTTCATTCTAGGCTAGATAGTACATTGGTTCAATTAATGGTTCTATATTTTAATTTAGCCTGGCTTTGTCACTTAAAAACTTATTGAGATTCAAAACCTCTGCTTTCTCATAGGAAAACATCAAAATTATCTTTAAGGTTTTTTGAGGTTTAAATAAAAAAAAACCTATAGAATGGAAAGAGTAGTGTTCTTTCTAAGTGAGTGATCAACTAAATTATTAAGTAGTTACAAAACACAAAAATATAAATAAAATGAATGGGAAAAAGATCAAGTGATAACAACAAATACCCTCTACTACAAAATACATTTTTTCTTTGTCATCTGAGCTGAGAGGATATGAATACTCTCTCTCTGTCTCTCCCTCTTTCTCTCTCCACAAAATGAAACTATCAATCCACCAACACATTTCTATATTTGGATGCAGACATGCTTTGGTTTGCTTATAGCAAAACATTTTCTATGTAAATGAATTGCTTCTTCTGAATCTGTATTCTTGTCAAATGTATATCTCAGACAAAATAGCTAGAATTCAGTCGATAATAGCACATTATCTCAAAGGCCCGACCTTCATTAAGAACAATGCAGAACATCATTAAAATGTGTGAAGAGTAATTTAAAATATAACTTTTTGATATAATAATAAGAATTTGTCATATGTATAACAAGTATAGACTCAGTAACCACAAAAATATATGTATTTCTAATCATTCCATATATAACCACAAAAGATTTTTTTTTTTGGTAATAATTAGAGTTTGAGAAATTGAAGGTAGGAGAAAAGTAGAAAGATTTGGAAAACATCTACTTTCATTTTAGAATGATAGATTTGTAAAAGATAAAATTGAAATCTTTATCTTTTCTACCTATTTTGTTCCCAGAGCAAGCTTAACTGCTTTCTAGCTTTCCAATTTGGGTTCCTATTTCAGCACCTTGGTGTTAATATTTGAAAGATCATCCACATTTTTATGCATTACAAAAAATAAAGCCACTTGAAACGAAATAGCATATTTCAGGGCTTGAAATGTAGCTTAGTTCCATCATTAGGTATCTGCTGCATAACTTGAAATTTTACATTCTATGCCACTTCACCAACATTTCTAGAAACTTTTAGAAATAGTTAGAAATACCAGAGGAGAGGACTCAGTGTTATTAGAGAAGTTTAGTGATTTAAAGAGATGCTATGGAAAGCAACATCCAAATGACTCAGAATTAATTTTCCCCTGCTGGGAGATTGCAGCTTATGCTTTTCCCCGGGGAAAATTGCATTACCCACAAGTAGTACTTCCAACTGGGCTTCTTCTGTGTATTTTTGCTATTGAACAAACACTGGGAAATGGCAGGGGCACATCTACACGTACTTTACAGTAGTTCTCTGTGGCTGTTATGTCTCCCTAGCAGCTTTTTCCTACCTGACTTTTTACAGCCCCTCCAGACCTCAGGAGTAAGAATGTGAACTGGGCGAGACTAGCAGCTGTCCTCCTTCAATTTTTAAAGTTGGAATAAGCAGGAAAGTCTGACTTTGCTTCATGACTCCGTGACCCTGTGAACAGGACGCTAGACTAACCTGTTTCTATCCATTTAACAAATGTTGTTTGTGTCCACACCGTGAGCCAGGAACCATTCTACATCCTGAGGACTGAGTAATTAACATGGCAGTTGTCTTGGAGCTATGATCTCTGATCTCAGTCATGAGGAAAAGATGATAAAATGAAAGTAGCCCAAATGAAGAAACATTTTAGGTGATATTTGTGACCTATCTTTTTAAGTCCTCCAAAATTTGTATCTTATGTTCAAACCCCTATTTGTCCTATACTGGGTTTCAACAAGTTTGCATGCAATAATATCTTGTAGACACAAATTTCCAAAAAACAAATTAAGAGTTCACTACTATTAGAGGTATCACAAATTATAAACTTATATGACTATTAAATTCTTCACTCTTCTACTAATTCTCTCAATTTGTATTATGAGAAAATGTACTACTTTTGCTGCTCACCAAAATGAAAAAAAATCATTTATTACCCAATTTTTAATTATTGGAAGAAATTGAGAATTAAGCTAAATGAGCAACGTTAGTTAGAAAAAATGATTGACATCATTAGCTTCTGTTTTAAATACATCTGTAAACCAGGAGATATTTTCTAAAATCACAGAAATATATTTACATATTTCCTTCTCTGACATGCAAAAGTGAGATAAGGTTTTGACTATATGTTCACTATATTAAAAGATAAAATAAACACTATTTATACTAGCAGCTGAATATTCATAGAAAATAATGGCAAGGTCAAATTATATCAAACAGAAAATATTTTGAGTCCCTATTTCTATATAGAGTGCTCTGTGAATTATTTTCAGCGGTTTATAATAACCTAAGAAAATGTCACCTTTTCCAAGGATCTAACAATCTATTGGGGAAACCAGATAGTTAACTACAAAAATGAACAAAAAGGACTTAAATTAACAGTTCAAGAAAACAGAAACATTTTTCTGTAAAACACATATTTAATTACAGCATTAATTTTAGCAGTAAATGATTAGGTATTTTGCAAAACTTTTTCACAAGTTTTTTTTTCGGTTACTCTATATTTTAATATATGCTCTTTCTATTCTATTATATAATGATTAAATCTAACCTGTAACATTTAGAATATAACATTCACTTATTGCTGAATTAGCCAAAGATTTATAGATTTGTGTATTTTTTCCATACATATGTACTTCTGTGTGTAATAACCTTTCCGCATGGGTATATGCACCTTTTCCATGTAGAATAGGGGGATAATCAATAAATATATCTTTTTTTTTTTAACTTACCCATTTAAATTTGAATGTTTAGTTTGGGTATTCAGAAGCATTTGGGTTGCCTGAGAAGACAGGTGAGGGTGTCTTCCATGCTTTTGAATGCCAAGGAGCAAAAGATATCCTCAACACAGTCACTTGTGTTTTAAGGCAGTAAGAAATGAGATTAGGAAAATTTATTGTTGGTAATCTAGCACAATATGAAAAGATATGCTAAAATTTGAGGGGTTTATCTCTAGAAAACAGAAAACCACTAAGGGTTCTTTTAAAAAAGAAGAAAGAAAATGTAATATTTTAAGATATTTACTCAAGAAGGTCTCTCTAAAATGAAGAAATTTATAGGCAGGGAAATCATTAAATAAGTTATTTACATTATCCAAGAGGACATAAAAATGTCAACATTCAAATGAAACAAAATGATAAAATAAATATGCAAAAGTATATATTTAAAATGATTTTAAGTTACATCGACCTACTTGTATATATGTTTAATCTAAGATTTTGTTTACATAAAAAATCTTAAAATTGAATTTATCCATATTTTGTATAAAATTTAACATATTGCAGTAAATAATAATAATAAACTAATATTGACATCAAGAAAGCAATTCTTCACACAAAGTGTGTCCATAATTCAATCACCTTTCACATTTTGTGTTTCATGTCAACATAATTCAAGTATTTGTTCTTTGCTTAAAAAATTTCTCAAAGTTATTACATATGAGGTTAGTACTGAGCAGTTAAATATGTTGATTTACTTTTTCTGTATCTATTCCCATAATTGCAGCATTCATTTTTCAAATGATATTTAAAATCTCAAGAAAGATTAATATAGTACTGAATAATGGTGGCACACATGTAAAACATTAACACTGCCCTTTATCCATCTTGAATATATCACATTTATTTATTTAAAATATGAGCAGTGCCACGTGGCTTTAAGCATCTGGCATACAGATGGAGAATTGTGGGTATCAAAATATCAGATCTATTTTGGTGGAGTAATGAATACCCCTGCGTATGTTGTCTTTGAAAAAGAAAGTTTCATCGTTTTGTGCAAAGTGCAAGAAAAAAACTAGAATGTTATGGTTCAGTTGGAAAAATAATGTGGATGCATTTAACGCATTTCATATAAGATAAATGTGTTTGGATAAGACACACCATTTCAAATAAAAATTCAAGATTAAAGCAATACTTGATGCCAAAACAGCAGGATATTGGTACCAAAACAGATATATAGACCAATGGAACAGAACAGAGGCCTAAGAAATAACACTACACATCTACAGCCATCTGACATTTGACAAATCTGACAAAAACAAGAAATGGGGAAAGGATTCCCTATTTAATAAATGGTGCTGGGAAAACTGGCTAGATATATGTAGAAAGCTGAAACTGCATCCCTTCCTTACACCTTATACAAAAATTAATTCAAGATGGATTAAAGACTTACATATTAGACCTAAAACCATAAAAACCCTAGAAGAAAACCTAGGCAATACCATTTAGGACATAGCCATGGGCAAGGACTTCATGACTAAAACACCAAAAGCAATGGCAACAAAAGCCGAAATAGATAAATGGGATCTAATTAAACTAAAGAGCTACTGCACAGCAAAAGAAACTACCATTAGAGTGAACAGACAACCTACAGAATGGGAGAAAATTTTCACAGTCTACCCATCTGACAAAGGGCTAATATCCAGAATCTGCAAAGAACTTAAACAAATTTACAAGAAAAAAATCAAACAACCCCATCAAAAAGTGGGCAAAGGATATGAACAGACACGTCTCAAAAGAAGACATTTATGCGGCCAACAGACACATGAAAAAATGCTCATCATGACTGGTCATCAGAGAAATACATATTAAAACCACAATGAGATACCATCTCACACCAGTTAGAATGGTGATCATTAAAAATTCAGGAAAAAACAGGTGCTGGAGAGGATGTGGAGAAATAGGAACACTTTTACACTGTTGGTGGGACTGTAAATTAGTTCAACCATTGTAGAAGACAGTGTAGCAATTCCTCAAGGATCTAGAACTAGAAATACCATTTGACCCAGCCATCCCATTACTGTGTATACACCCAAAGGATTATAAATCATTCTATTATAAAGACACATGCACACACATGTTTATTGCAGGACTATTCACAATAGCAAAGACTTGGAACCAACCCAAATGCCCGTCAATGATAGACTGGATTAAGAAAATGTGGCACATATACACCATGGAACACTATGCAGCCATAAAAAAGGATGAGTTTATGTCCTTTGTAGGGACAGGGATGAAGCTGGAAACCATCATTCTGAGCAAACTATCCCAAGGACAGAAAACCAAACACTGCGTGTTCTCACTCATAGGTGAGAATTGAACAATGAGAACACTTGGACACAGGGCAGGGATCATCACCCACTGGGTCTGTCATACGGTTTGGGGAGGGGGAGGAAGGAAGGGGGATGGATAGCATTAAGAGAAATACCTAATGTAAATGATGAGTTAATAGATGCACACACTAACATGGCACATGTATGCATATGTAACAAACCTGCACGTTGTGCACATGTACCCTGGAACTTAAAGCATAATAAAAATAAATAAAATAAAATAAAATAAAATAGTACTTGATGGAAGATGAAGTGTTACTTTTGGGGAGAAGCAGCTGATAATGAGTATAAGAGCACAGGTAGAGATGCTATCTCTCACAAAGACTGACGCTTCTTCTGGTAAGCTATAGAAAGAGAAACATCAGTACACAAGTTGGATGCCAGATCATCTACTAAGATAATTTAATGAAGATGAGTGAGCATATCAAATCAAACCTTCATAACCAAAGTTGCTAGGCATTACAGACCCAAACGGAGATGTTGCAAAGAATCATTATGCCCTTTTTCTTTTCTAGGTAAAGCAACCTCAAAAACTTCAGATTTATTTACCACTCACCTCCCTTCCTCATGTTTGTTTGTTTGTTTTTAGCCATTATGTGTTAGAATTTGTGCCTCTAACTGATTCCCACTAACACAAACTCTTTGGAAATGCACTCAAGATTCTCTACATTGTTTTAAAAGAGAAGTGTCACATACTACATACAAGAACTAGAATTCCAAAATCAGGGAAATTGGAGAGGCAGTCTGGGTGCTGTGTAGTAATTGTGTGAGCCACACACTGTAATCACACTGCAGTAAGGTAAGCATAAAAAATAGAAAATACATAAAATGTATTGTAATGCTAGAATATATGTTTCCAGAGTGGCAGATAAAAGTGTTTAGTGCTCATGCAAATTAGGTGACCTGACAATAAAAAATTAATTAAATTATAAGAGAAAAGAGGTGTCATTATTGATTAGTCCATAGTATTTGAATCAAATTATTTGTTTTGAAAGATTTACCAGTTGAAGCTTTTTTCAGGTACATATGAGTCCAGAAAGAATAACTCAATCTATATTTATATCAGAGCATTTTATCCATAAAGAAGATAAATAGATCTATTAGTTCCAAGAATTTCACTAAAAGTCACTTGGAAGTCAATTAAATTGAGGTAATATATATTGAACAGTGAGTAACTTTAGACTTCCAGTAAATGTTCCATTTTAACTTTAATATGTCATTGTTTTTGCTTTTGCTTCTCTTACTCTTCATGTTTTTCATCATTTTTCTTCATCAATTAATTTACTCCACTTTTTGTTTTGGCAAGGTCAGGCAAGGATTATTTTCAACCTCAAGGGTTTATTTTGGAAATTAAATAATGGTGTCTGTTGTCCATTTCTTGGTGTCTGTTGTCCATTTCTTCAAAGATTAACCTCAAAACTCTTTATACAACATTATATGTACGCATGTGTTCATACACAGACACACACACACACGAAACATTTTCTGCCTCCAAGTTAAAATCTTAATTTTCCTTCACTAGACTTAAGAGAACAGCTTTCGAATTAAGACAGGTAATTGTCTCCCTTAAAAAGGAAAGAAGCCATTAAATTCCTTTAGATGGGATTTAATTGCATTTCAGCCCCAGAAGCTCCCCATACTTCATTTAAGTCAATATTTTATTAAAGAAAGAATAAATCACTTCCAAAGAAAGATTTTCAAAAGTAAATAAGAAATTAAAAAAACATTGTTTGATGTAAATGAAAAAAATTGTTGAAGTGATACTGAATGTTAGAAAGACTGTATCTATTTGTTCAAAATACAAGTGAACAAGAGAATTTGAATCAGTATGTAATTTGAAAAGAATGTATGCTTCTAAACTGCTAATATAACAAATAAACAATTGATTAATGAACAATTACTTGGCCAATTGTAACTGCTGCCATCTTCAAAACATAAACCAATATTTAATCAAAACAGCCTTACTTTTATTGCTGTTGCTGTGTTTTCTTTTTGCTTTGCTTTTTTCTTAATCTGAGGAATCCTATTCCCTCATTTCTAGATCTAGAGATTTAGGCAAGTGAATTATCCATTTAAATTATTTGAATATATATTATCTTACTTCCATTAACATAATAATTTCATAAAAATAGGAAATATGAAAGAATTGCTTGCAAATTAAATAGAACTTTTTAAAAATGATATCTTGTTATTAATAAACATTTCATAGTAGCTTCAAGGTGGGATAGGATTTGCAAAATCTATGAAATCTTGGGTTTGAAACTCATTATTGCCATTAACTAGTTATTCGTATTGGACAGACCTGGCCAAATACAACAGATGTGATCATTGTTTCTCCATTTAATGATTATATAATACAGTTATCTCTTGTTATAGTCATGTGATTGGTTCCACGACTATCGCATATACCAAAATCTGCACATACTCAAATCCTGCAATTGACCCTACAGAACCCTTGTATATGAAAAATCAACACTCAGTATAAATGAGTTTTGAACCCCACAAATACTGTAATTACTATCTGCATTTAGTTTAAATAAAGTCCAGGCATAAGTGGACCTATGTCATTCACACTCCTGTTAAGGGTCAACTGCATGTTTTTTGATACATCAGAAGTGATATATCTTCCACTTCTGATAATGGCATTTAAAATTTTCTTTTAGAAATTTAATCCATGGCATTCTAGTGGACATGTCGAGGGCACACTTGAATGGCGGCACGTTACTCGGCCAGCCAGGTTATTCCACATATATGTATACAGCTACTGTCCAGGAGTAAATGCTAACCCACAGCAGGGCAGTCTGTGTACTTTTCCAATACTGTTCGCTGTGAGGGAGAAATAAACCTAGAATTGTCAGAAGTATTCTGACATACATGGAAGAAGCCTGCCTAAGAATTAAGCCAAAACAAAGTAAAATGGAGTCAAGTCATGAGAAAAGCAACATAGATTTGTAGTTATTTTGTTAAAGCATTTGGATCTAACCATTTCAAGGCCAGCATCAACGCCTCACATACTCTCTTTCATGAGTTACATGGCCTAATGTTGTTACAGGATCCTTGGGGTGTCAGTTTTCTGGTCAAAAACCCCTGTGGCTGGTGGCCCTCTTTGCCCGAGTTTTGCTCAGACCTGCTGGGCTCATTTCGCCCACTCAGCCTGGCAGGCTATGCTCAGCTCATGCTACCAGCCTGGATCCCACACTCACCAAGGATGAGTCAGGCGTGGAGCTGTGAGGGTGTGTGAGTAAGCATGGGGTCCAGCCACTGACACAGTCAGACACACTGGCTGCTGCAGCAGGGTAGGCAGTTCCAGGTGCCAGCATGGGCAGTCGCTCTTTGGGAGGCTGTGGCTGGCCCAGGCGCACAGCAAGCAACTTCCATGGCTGGCGCTGAGGACCGTGGTGGTTCCCTGAAGCTTGGAGATGCTGAGAACCACAGGGCCCTAAAGAAGGAGTCACAGCCCTGGCTCCAGGAGCTCCAAGGTCTGGGTTCCCCAAAGAGACACAGCTCTTCTCTCCTTCTCTTCACCCACAATATGGTGAGCAAAGGGCATGTTTCAGCCCTGATTGTGTTATAGCTCTTTTACCTCCCATTCAGCAGATCCCTAGTTATTATCCTATAACCAGGAAGAATGAGGTAGGCAGACAAGCAAAAGGGGAGCAACATGAAGAGGAGCTTTATCGTGTGACAGAACAGCTCAGAGAGACCCACAGGGGTAGCTCCTTTCTGCAGCCAGGGTATCCCATCAAGTGTTTGGTTCCCAGCAAAGAGAGAGGGTAGTGCCTCTCTGTAGCTGGTTGTACTGTCATCTGCTCAGTTCTGGCTGAGCCCAGAGCTTTTGGGAGGTGAAGCCAGCTGGGCTTCCCCATTGGGTGGGGACTTGGAGAACATCTGTGTCTAGCTAAAGGATTGTAAATGCACCAATCAGATCTCTGTGTCTAACTAAAGGATTGTAAACCCACCAATCAGCACTCTGTAAGAACACACCAATCAGCACTCTGTAAAATGGACCAGTCAGCACTCTGTAAAATAGACCAATCAGTGCTCTGTAAAATGGATCAATCAGCAGAACATGGGCGGAGCCAAATAAGGGAATAAAAGCTGGCCACTCCCAGCCAGTAGTAGCAACCTGCTTGGGTCCCCTTCCATGCTGTGGAAGCTTTGTTCTTTTGTTCTTCACAATAAATATTGCTGCTGCTCACTCTTTGGGTGTGCACTACCTTTATGAGCTGTAACACTCACCACAAAGGTCTGCAGCTTCATTCCTGAAGTCAGTGAGACCATGAGCCCACCAGGAGGAATAAACAACTCCAGAGGTGCCACCTTTAAGAGATGTAACACTCACTGCAAAGGTCTGCGGCTTCACTCCTGAAGTCAGTGAGACCACAAACTCACCAGAAGGAAGAAACTCTGGACACATCTGAACATCCAAAGGAACAAAATCCGGGCACATCATCTTTAAGAGCTGTAATACTCACCGTGAGGGTCCATGGCTTCATTCTTTAAGTCAGTGACACCAAGAATCCACTGGAAGGAATAAATTCCGGATACATTTTGGCGCCCAACGTGGGGCACACTTTTATGGGCCTCAGAGGAGAGGAAGTGTGCAACTGACTGGTCCATGAACAGCCATGGGCGGGCCAGAAAAGGCACCACAAGTTCACACTTTCGTCTATAGACTGGAAACCTAGCTGGCAGCCTTCAGACCCTGCCTGGTCTGAAGATGCTGCCTCACCAGGGACCCACCCCTCTCCCTTCTGCCCAGGAGCCTGTCTGCCTACTGTCTCCTGTGGCTGCTGGCACCAAAGGACAGCTGAAGGCCAATGCGGAGCAGCCCTCAGACTCCACTTGGCTTCCCCTCATGCTCATTGGCATCCAAAGTCAGGAAGGGGCCAAAGCAGCAGGGGGCTGCTGCATCAATACTGCCTCAAGCATGACCACACCCACTGGGGCTGTGACAGTAACTGGGCTTGGGGCCAACCCCACTCTGAGATTGGAGAGGGCACCACTGGTAGTGGGGAAAGGCAAGGTAGTGGGAGCAGACACCCCTAAACCTGCAGGGGAAGCAAAGGCCTTCCTGGCCCCCAAGGATACAGACTGCAGAGATGCTCATGTCCTTACAGCCTGGGGTAGGCATTCCAGGTCCTTGCTGGGCCCCTCTCTGCCTGCCCTTCTGTGCCTGACCACATTGCTCCCCTGCCAGCTGGTGGCTTGGCCTGCCCCATCACAGCAGTCCCCAGGGCAGTGGGCTTCACAGGGGACCCCACTTGTCCCTGGATCCTTCTGGGTCCGTGAATCATGGCAGCCCTCTGGGCCCAACTCCACCTCCTCCCTGCACCCTTCTTCTGCAGTGGAGGGCAAGAGTGGTGATGCAGGGCCAGGCTCCAGAGCAGTGGAAGTTCCAGGCCTGGGAACAGGTCCTACTCAGCCATTCAAGGGTGACAACAGCACAGTCAGCTGCTTCAGTGACGCAGGGCACAGGGGACCCACTGCTGCCATTGCTGATCCAGCAGCTGCTCCTGTCGCCATGCCCGTGCCTCCCCATGCACCCTGCATGATGGCAGCAGCTCTTCTGAATGGCATTCTGCTGCCATCAGTATTTTAAACACGATTGAATTATATTTCATTATCTGAGTAGGAGAGTCCTGACTAATACCACATTGAGTTTTCTTTTCTTTTCTTTTCTTTTCTTTCTTTTCCTTTCTTTTCTTTTCCATTCCTTTCTTTTCTTTTCTTTTCCTTTCTTCCTTTTCTTTTCTTCCTCTTTCCTCTTTTTTCCTTTCCTTTGATTTCCTTTCCTTTCCTTTCTTTTCTTCTTTTCTTTTCTTCTTTCTTTTTTTGAGACAAGGTCTGTCTGTATGGTCCAGAGTGGAGTGTAGTGGTGAGATCTCATGCTCACTGCAATCTCCATCTCATGCCCTGAAGCCATCCTCCCACCTCAGCCTCTCAAGTAGCTGAGGCAGGTGTGCACCACCACACCTGGCTAATTTTTGTATTTTTTTGTAGAGATGGAGTTTCACCATGTTGCCAGGCTGGTGTCTACCTCCTGAGCTCAAGTGATCTGCCCGCCTCTGCCCCCCAAAGTGCTGGCATTACAGGCACACCCAGCCTATACCATGTAGAATTCTTATAAAAAGAACACATGAAAAGTGTTTACCAGAGATGTGGGTATAGTGAGCCTTCAATAAAGAGTATGAAATTATAAATGTGTATCCTACTATTTCAACCATATTAATGAAGATAGACATGATCAACAGCATGGTTATGCAAACCAGAATGCCAGGATGTGAGTAAAACTATTGCTACAAAATTATAATGACTTTAAGAAAGTCAGTTAACCACACTAAACTTCAGTTTCTTCATTAAGAAAGTAGGGGAGGAGTAGAAAATTATACTATCACAAATTTGGGGGAAAAATAATTAAATGTTAAAATACAAAGGAAAATTACCTAATAGCACTCAAGAACTATTGTTTGTATTGTTTTCTTGTATATGTTATTTACAAATTATAATATTGAAAGAAAACTTAAATATCCTTTAATCCAATCATTCATCTGATTCTTAAATTCCCTTGCCAAAATCTGACAGGTTGTCTTTCATCTATAATTAAATACCTCCAATGACAGTAGTGTCACCCCATTTGAAGAGAGGTTGTCTCCCAATTTAAACTGTTCTTTCTATACTGATCTAAAGAGGTGTGTTCTTAAAAGCTTCTATTCATTGAGCTATTACTATCCTTATCTCATACAAATTTATATTTATGCCTGCTCCGTATGACAATCTTTCAAGTGACTAAAGGCATGTATTATGTGCCTCATAAGTAAGGTTGCCATATAATTTGCTGTTAAAATTGAAATACTTTTGTGAGTAAAAAGATTAGCATTAGAAATTAGCCAGGATACTAGGTATAAACCTGGACTATACCATGGAAACTGGGTAAACAGTGTTTTCAACTATTTTCATGATACAAGACAGGTTTTACTTTAATGTTGCTATTTTGATATGTTTGAATCTTCATTTTAGTTTACAGTCCCCTATAGCCGAATACAGCACTCCAATAGAAAATATGTGTTCATATTTATCAAAGAGTTTATCAAAGCAATTCTGTAGGCAGAACAAATACTCAGATAATCACAGCATTTTGCAACAAATGGCTACTTCTTTTCTGTTTCAGTATATTCTGATCACTCAGTTGTGAGCCATGTGAATGTGATTAAGACCTTAGAAAGAATATAAGATTTGATTTTATCTCTACACAAAGGGAAAGACTATGTGTTTAAATAACTTGCCAACGAAAGAAAAACATTTATATGCATATGTTCATTTGTGTGTGTGAGTGTGTGTGTGTGTGTGTGTGTGTATTTTACTGTATATTCTTACCAGTAGTTCACAATTATAGGGTAGTTGTATTAGTGCTGTATATTATTGATACATTCAGTTTATAAATTTTTTCATAAGATTACCTTTGAAGGTCTTTACACAATAGCATTCAGTAGTTATTAGTTGTAAGCGGTACTTCAAATATTTAAATAAAATATTGCAAAAAAAATTGCTAATTATATAAAAAGGCTAGGATTTCCTGAATCCCATTTTATGGGAGGTAAAATTAAGGTAAATCAAGTTGGATTTTCTCCAATATGATTTCTCTCTCTCTCTCTCATTCTCATTTGTATGTATGAAAGGTCAATTGACTTCATATATTTCCATTGATAATTACATTTAGCACTAATTTGTAAACATTCTGTGTTCCTTCTTGAAATAAGTAAAGTAAAATATCATAACAAGTATGGATTAATTCATATCAGAGAACTCACAGAATGCAGAAAAACATTAATAATTATAATCTATAGTTTACTATAAGAATTACCCTTAAGATAAATTTTTAAGTATTTCTTACATTTATGTTACATAAATCATAGTAAAATATAATATACTGCCATATTCTGGAGATAATCTTGATAGGAAAAGGTTAAGAATGAATATTTGAGTTCAAAAACACTTTAAAATACAGACTTTTGAATCATTAACTTGCTTTAAATTTTTTAATTGAATTTTTTATTGAGATTATTATAATTTCACATGCAGTTGTAAAAAGCAGTGCGGAGAGATTCTATGTTTCATCCAATGGTAAAATTTTGCAAAGTTATAATGTTATGTAACCAGCATAAAATTAACATTGATACAATCCATCAGTTCACTCAGATTTCTCATTTTACTTGTTCTTGCATGTGTGTGTGCATGTGTTTAGTCTGATACAATTTTTTTATATGTGTAAGTTCATGTGTACATGACCACAGTCAATATACTGAACAGTTCCCTTACCACAAGGATCTCTCATGTTGCACCAATCTTTCTTCCTTCTCCACCCACCTCCTACCTAACCCTTGGAAACTAACACTCTTCTATTTATAAAATTGTGTCATTTAAAAAAAAAAAAGTTATATAAATGGAGTCATATGGCACGTATGTGTTAGGCATCTGCTATATTCGTTCAGAATAATTTAATATTCATTCGAGTTGTTGCATGTATCAATAGGCCAATTTTTATTGCTATGTAGTATTCTGCGGTATGCAGGTACCACAGTTATGTTTTGACATCAACTGTGGACATTGAAGGACATCTGGGTTGATTCTCATTTTTGGCTATTACAAATAAAACAAATATTATAAATAATACTGTTAACATTTATGTGCAGGTTTTTGAGCGAATATAAGTTTTCATTTTTCTGGGATAAATGACCAAGAATGCAATTCTTATGCCGTATGGTCACTGCATGTTTAGTTTTACACAAAAACATCAAATTTTTCCAGAGTGGCTGTCTCATTTTTCATTCTACCAGCAATGCATAAGTGATTCCGTTTCTCCAAATCCTTTCCAGTATTTGATGCTGTCACTCTTTATTATTTAAGCTGTTCAACTAGGTCTATAGCTATATTTTATTGTGGTCTTCATTTGCACTTCCCTGATGGCTATTGATGTTGAACTTTTCTTTATGTGCTTATTGTCTATATGTAGATCCTCTTCTGTGAAATGTTTCTATTTTATTTGCCCATTTTCTATAGATTTTTTGGTTGAATCTTGACAGTTCTTATATATTCTAGATACTAGTCTTTTGTCCAATAGCAGCTTTGCAAATAATCTGTAGCTTGATTATTTATTATTTTTTCATGCACTTTTACATAGCATAAGATTGTGTCTTTTTTCTTTTTTGAGACAGACTTTTGCTCTTGTTGCCCAGGATGGAGTGCAATGGCACAATCTCCACTCACTACAACTCTGCCTCCTGGGTTCACGTGATTCTCCTGCCTCAGCCTCCTGAGTAGCTGGGATTACAAGCATGTACCACCACATGCAGCTAATTTTGTATTTTTAGTAGAGACAGGGTTTCTCCGTGTTGGTCAAGCTGGTCTCGAACTCCTGACCTCAGGTGTACTGCCCGTCTTGGCCTCCCAAAGTGCTGGGATTAGAGGCATGAGATTGTAATTTTATAAGATTCAATTTGTAATTTTTCCTTTTATACATTATGCCTTTAGTATCAAGTCTAAGAACTCTTTGCTTAACCCTAGATCTAGGAGATTTTTCTCCTGTTTTATTTCTCCCCCAAGAGTTTTATGGTTTTACATTTTGTATTAAGGCCTGTGATTCATTTTGATTTAATTTCTGTAAAAGGTGTGAGACTAGCTCTAGGTTTTGTTGCTGTTGTCATTGTTTGCCTATAGAGTTCCAGTTGTTCCAAGCAGTATCTGCTGACAGGACCATCTTTCTTGCATTGAGCTACTTTTGCATTTCTGTCAAAATTCAGTTAAGCTCTTAGTACAAGTCTATTTCTTGGTTCTTTGTTCTATTCTAATGATCTGTGTGTCTAACTCTCAGTCAATAACACACCACACTTATGCCACCTAATTATTGTAGCTACATGGTAAGGTTTGATGTCAGATAGAGTACTTCTTCCCAATTTATTTTTACTGATCAAGATTCTTTCAGCTCTTTAAGGACCTACACATTTCTATATAGAGTGTGCTTATCTATGTAAACACATGTATTTGCTGGGATTTTATAGAAATTGCATTAAACCTATAGATCATTGTAGGGAGAATTGACATCTTTACTATATCCAGTCTTTCAATCAATAAGCACAGTACAATTCCCATTTCTTTGTTCTTCTTTTATTTATTTCATCAACATTTTATAATTTTCAGCATACAGATAATTATACATATTTTAACTGCATCCCTAAATATTTCATGTTATTTGGAGGTATTATAAATGGTATTGTGTTTTTATTTTGGTTTATGAATATTCATTGCATATAGTGATGTAATTGAATTTTTGTGTCAGTCTTGTATATTTTTGTCTTGCTAAACTCAATTATTCAATGGAAGTGTTTCTGTAGATTTCTTGAAATTTTCTACAAAGTCAACCATGTCATCTACAAATATAGTGGGATTTTCTAAACTTCCTTTTTAATCTGCATGTGTTTTGTTTCTTTTCGTTAACTTTTTGCAATGATTAGGACTTCTAGTGCCCTATAGAATAAGAATGATAGGGGTAGACATGCTTGCCTTGTTCATAATCTCAGGTGGCAAAGATTCAGTTTTCACCATTCTGTATGAGGTTAGCTGTACATTTTTTGTAGATGAACTTTGTCATGTTGAGTATTAATTCCCCTATATTGAAAACAAGTGCTGAAAATTACTCAGATTCCTTTTCTGTGTCAACTGATATGAACATATAATTCAGTTTGGCTTGTTGACATTATTGCTTATATTGATTGATTTTCAAATATTGACTCAGACATGAATACATGGAATAAGTTCTACTTGATCATGGTATGTAAGCCCTTTTATACATTTTTTAATTTGATTTGCTAAAGATTTGTTAAGGATTTTTGCATCTAAGTTATTGAAACATGTCAGATTGTAGTTTTCTGTATTTGTGTATGTGTACATGGGAGTGTGTGTGTGTGTGTGTACCCTTTATCAAGTTGTGGAGTCAAGGTAATATTGGTCTCATAAAACAAGTTTAAAAGCCTCCTTTTTCTTCTATTTTGTTAAATGTTTCGTAGAATTCTTAACTTTTTTCTGTTGTCAGTCATTACTATTAAGCCTATCTAGCAAGTTTTTTACTTCTGTTATTGTGTTTTTCAGTTTTGTTATCTTCATTTGATTCCTCCTTATAGTTTCTATTCCTTTGCTTAGATTTTTCTCTTTCTTCATTTGTTTCAAGAGAATTTGTAATTAATTATTGAAGCATTTTTAAAATTGTTAATTTAAAACCCTTTGCAGAAACTTTCACCTATGATTATCTTGGGGCTATTTTCAATTGATTGTATTTTCTCCTTCAATTCATGGTTTTCTCGGTTCTTAATAAAATCCATATTTGTAACTTGTGTGTTGGACATTTTATCTCTTCTTTTAGAAGCCTATGGATTTTATTCAAATGTATTTTAACAGATGATTCATCTATTTTGGTTTAGCACACATTTTGATTTAATTTTGTGAAATATCTTTCCAATAGTAGTTTAATTTTCAGAGTCTTTGAGGTATTATTCAGGTTTCCTTGGTTTACCTGGTGTAACTGTGGCTTTCTGGATATCTGATTGTACTGCTGGAGAGGATGAAAAGTGTTTCCCAGTCTTGGGTGCTCAGTGTCTTAGTGGTAAAGCAAAGGTGTTGGAATCTTTTTACTAATGCTCCTCGGTGTTTCTAATTTCTCTAGACAAAGAGGTCAAAGATGCTGTTTGGACCAGAATACTTACTGTTGATGTGTTCCTTCACTGGTTTTCCCTGCCTGCCACAGTGTCTCTGGGTGGAGGAGAAAGGTCCTGGGCTATGGGCTCAAAGAGGCCTCTTGGGCTGGGCCACTTGAGTAACCAGGTTGCTTTTACCAGTTCTGCCCAGACCAATTTCCTTTTCAGGGTTTCAACATTTATATGAAGATGGCAAGTATAACACATTGAGCTAAAAGGATCATTAGTTCACTTACTAACAATATCTTCCAAGTGCTAAAGTACATGTTGGCAATGTCATATCGTCAAAAGATTTAATTTAATGACACCAGAAATTTCGTGACTTTGCAAAGAATATATAACATATCATATATATTTCAAGAAAATATGTTATATAAGAATATGTAACATATATCACATATATAAATAATATATAGAATATATAACAGGTATCACATATATAAATAATCATATATAATATATGATTATATATAAATCATATATGTGAAATGTTATAAATATATTCTTTATTTTAATTAATTAATTATTTATTTATTTTTTTTGAGATGGAGTCTCGCTCTGTCGCCCAGGCTGGAGTGCAGTGGCCGGATCTCAGCTCACTGCAAGCTCCACCTCCCAGGTTCATGCCATTCTCCTGGCTCAGCCTCCCAAGTAGCTGGGACTACAGGCGCCCACCACCTCACCCGGCTAGTTTTTTGTATTTTTTAGTAGAGACAGGGTTTCACCGTGTTCGCCAGGATGGTCTGGATCTCCTGACCTCGTGATCCACCCATCTCAGCCTCCCAAAGTGCTGGGATTACAGGCTTGAGCCACTGCGACCGGCCTTATACATATATTCTTGAAATCATATATATTTCAAAAATGTTATATTTCAAGAATATGTGTTATATATATTCTTGAAACATATATATAAATTTTTCTATTTATCAAAAATATGTATTTATATGGAGCTATCCAAGTATGTAATAGCTAAGTATTACAAACTAAATATATAGAAAGTCCAAACACTAGGATATTACAGAGTACCTTATTTCCTTTATAAATCTCTTTCACAATGTTAACAATTTAAAATTACTCTTTTATTTTAATCTCACCTGGTGCCTGTAGCTTCAATTATCATTCTCTCCCATAAAGAAAGGGAAATTAATAAGCAGTCATCTGATAAAAACAACTCTTATGTTTGTTTTCATTTTTGTATTGTCATAAAAATTTAGGAGGGGGTTAACAAAATAAACATGTTTTTATCCATGAGTTTTGATGTGTGTTTGTGTGTGTGTGTGTATGTGTATATGTGTGTCTAAGACACATATAGACATGCTCTCCTTCATCTGACTTGAATTTGCATGAATTATTGCAGTCTGATATAGCATATGTCAGCCTATTATTGTAACCAGGTGAATGCTTTTTACAGTAAACCTGGCCACCTTCATTTACACTTTGCTATGAGATCCTGTCAAAGAGTATAAGAGCCACCTTGGCAGATAATAAAAGCAGCACTAGTGAGTGTGAATGGATCTGGAGAGTTCATTTAACAACATCTTGGAGAAAATTATAGGGAGGGACTAGAGAGAATAAGAGGCTCTTAATAAATATTATTAAATACATGAAGCAGTTTTAAAAAGGCACTAGTTATGAAGCTAAATCTTCTTGTTCAATTTTATTTTTTTCTACCCTTCAACCCAAAATTATGAAGTTCTTTTATAATGTTTGATCGATTAAGAAACTATTATTTGAAAAGAAAATAAGATCTCAATATTATATAGCTCTCTTGGGGAAGAAACAAGAATTAACTCAAAACTTGAACTCTCAGACTTATAAACTCTCTCTTCTACAATAGTGTAACAATTTTCAATAAAAAGAAGTTTTGAAAATTTTAAAAGCCAATAATGATCTAAAAATTTGTTCACATATGCTCTTGGTTTGTGATGATATCACATGTTTTATAACTGTATAGTCTTATAAAATATAAAATTGTGGCCTGCCACAATGGCTGATGCCTGTTATCCCAGGATTTTGGAAGGCTGAGGCAGGCAGATTACTTGAACTGAGCCCAGGAGTTCAAGACCAGCCTGGCAATTTGGCGAAACCTCATCTCCACAAAATTATATAAAATAGCCAGGCATGGTAGAGACACCTATAGTCCCAGCTACCCAGGAGTCTGAGGTGAGAGAATTACTTGAACCCAGGAGGTCGAGGCTACAGAGAGCTGTGATTATGCCACTGCATTCCAGCCTGGGCAACAGAGTGAGACCATCTAAAGAAAGAAAAATGAAAAAAAATTGCCCATATTTTTAAATTATACATCTCATTGTTGCAAAGTAATGTTTATATTCCATCTGTGTTCTAGGTTTCAAGTTCTTCATCCTTGAAAAAAATTTGTTCCAAGTTATGCTGACTAATGATTTTCAGTAGAGACTTTGAACAACTCCTATCTCTAGGTAGGCATGCCAGGGCATCCCCTGCCTTTCTCTTCAAGCCGTTCTCCTAATTTCAGGAGAACAGTTACCATCCAATTCAAATCGTAAGTATTCAAATAGTAAATGTTCAATACTATAGCAATATCTGTTTATATCATTATCTGTTTCACAGAATTTGGGAAAAACTTAAACAAGTTAATGTCTGTCTTACAGCAAGTACTCTAAAGCAGATGCTAAAAGTAGTTGCTGTTGATGGTGGTGGTGTCAAAAGTAAGAGGGGTTGATATGGTTTGGCTCTGTGTCCCCACCCAAATCTCACCTTGAATTGTAAATTCCCATAATCTGCTTGTGTCAAAAGTGGAACCAGGTGGAGGTAATTGAATCTGAGGGCAGTTTCCCCCATGCTGTTCTCATGATAATGAGTGAGTCTCATGAGAGCTGATAGTTTTATAAGTGTCTGACATTTTCCCTGCTTGCACTCATTCTCTCTCCTGCAGCTCTGTGAAGAGGTGACTTCCCCAATGATTTTAAGTTTCCTGAGGACTCCCCAGCCATGTTGAACTGTGAGTTAATTAAACCTCTTTTCTTTATAAATTACCCAATATCAGGTATTTCTTTGTAGCAATGAGAGAGCAGTCTAATGCATGAAATTGGTATTAAGGGAGTGGGGCACTGCTATAAGGACACCCAAAAATGTGGAAGCACTTTTGGAACTGAGTAAAGGCAGGGGCTGGAACAGTTTGGAGGGCTCAAAAGAAGATAGGAAATTTTGGGAAAGTGTAAACTTCCTAAGGACTTAGAGGGCCCAGAAGACAGGAAGATTTGGGAAAGTTTGGAACTTCCTAGAGACTTCTTGAATGACTTTGACCAAAATGCTGATAGTGATATAAACAATGAAATCCAGGCTGAGGTGGTCTCATATGGAGATGAATAACTTGTTGGGAACTGGAATAAAGGTGATTCTTGCTTCAGCAAAAAGACTGGTGGCATTTTGTCCCTGCCCTAGAGATCTGCAGAACTTTGAATTTAAGAGGGATAATTTAGGGTCTTAGAGGAAATTTAAGCATTCAAAAAGAAGCAGAGCATAAAGTTCAAAAAATCTGCAGCCTGGTGATGCAATAGAAAAGAAAAAAAAAAAACTGTTTTCTGGGGAGAAATTCAAACCAGCTGCAGAAATTTGCATAATTAATGAGGAGCCAAATGTTAATCACCAAGACAGGGCACGTCAGATACCTTCAAGGCAGCCCCTTCCATCAGAAGCTAAGAAGTCTAGGAAAGAAAAATGGTTTCGTGAGGGAACCCAGGTTCCCCTACACACACTCTGTGCAGCCTTGGAACTTGGTGCCCTGTGTCCCAGCAATTTCAGCTCCTGTCATGGCTAAAAGGGGTCAAGGAACAGTTCAGACCATTGCTTCAAAGGGTGCAAGCCCCAAGCCTTGGCAGCTTACATGTAGTGTTGAGCTTGTGGGTGCTCAGAAGTCAAGAATTGAGGTTTGGGAATCTCTGTCTAGATTTCAGAGGATGTATGGACATGTCTAGATGTCCAGGCAGAAGTTTGCTGCAGGAGTGGAGCCCCATGGAGAAACTCTACTAGGACAATGCAAAAGGGAAATGTGGGATTGAAGCCCCCACACAGAGCTCCCACTAGTGCGCTACCTACTGGAGTGGTGAGAAGAGGGCCACCATGCTCCAGACCCCAGAATGGTAGATCCACTGACAGCTTGCACTGTGTTCCTGGAAAAGCTTCAGTCACTGAATGCCAGCCCATGAAAATAGCCAAGAGTGGGGCTGCACCCTGCACTCAATGCCAGCCCATGAAAATAGCCAAGAGTAGGGCTGTACCCTGAAAAGCCACAGGGGCAGAGCTGCCCACGGCCATTTGGAAGCCCACCTCTTGCATCAGCATGACCTAGATGTGAGCTATGGAGTCAAAGGAGATGATTTGGGGCCTTTTAGTTTTGACTTCCCTGCTGTATTTTGTACTGGCATGGGGCCTGTAGCCCCTTTGTCTTGTCAAATTTCTCCCATTTGGAATGAATGTATTTAGCCAATGTCTGTATCCCCACTATATCTAGAAAGTAATTAACTTGCTTTTGATTTTACAAGCTCAGAGATGGAAGGGACATGGCTTGTCTCTGATAAGGCTTTGCACTTGGACTTTTGGGTTAATGCTGGAATGAATTAAGACTTTGGAGAACTATTGGCAGGTTATGATTGTATTTTGAAATGTGAGGACATGAAATGTGGGAGGAGCCTGGGGCAGAATGATATGGTTTGGCTGTGTCCCCATCCAAATCTCACCTTGAATTGTAAACTCCATAATCCCCATATGTAAAGGGAGAAATCAGGTGGAGGTCATTGAACCAAAGAGTTGGTTTCCCCCATGCTGTTCTCATTATAATGAGTGGGTCTCATAAGATATATTAGTTTTACGTGTCTGGCATTTCCCCTACTTGCACTCCTTCTCTCTCCTGCCACGCTGTGAAGAGGTGCTACATAGTCCATTTCATACTGCTATAAAAAAAACCAGAGCCTGGGTAATTTATTTAAAAAAGAGATTTAATGGAATTACAGTTCCAAATGACTGGGGAGGCCTCACAATCATAGTGGAAGGTGAAGGAAGAGCAAAGTTATGTCTTACCTGGTGGCAGGCAACAGAGCATGTGAAAGGGAGTTGCCCTTTATAAAGCCATCAGATTTCATGAGACTTATTCACTGTTACATGAATAGCATAGGAAAAGCCTGCATTCATGATTCAAGTACTTCCCACCAGGTCCATCTCACAACACATGGGATTATAAGAACTACAATTCAAGATGAGATTTGGGTGGGTACACAGAGGCCCAGAAGTCTAGGAGGGAAAAATGTTTTCGTGGGCAGACCCCATGAAACCATACACTATCAGGTGCCTTCTGCCATGAGTGTAAGTTTCTTGAGGTCTCCCAAGTCACATGGAACTTTGAGTCAATTATACCTCTTTTCTTTTTTTTTTTTTTTAATAAATTACTCAGTCTCAGGTATTTCTTCATAGCATCATGAGAATGGATTAATACAGTGATATTACCGGGGCAGTATCATTCCCTCCTGCCCCAAGTACCTAAAATCTGAGGAAAGTTAATGTTTAATCAGGATGTTAGATTATGCTGTAGAAAAAATTAATGGCTTAATCAAAAAAGGATGCATTTTTCTCTCACATAGTATTTTAATAGGTGCATGAGGTGAGGGCAGGGGTAGGAATTTTGATCCTAGTAATCAGTCAAGGACTCAGGCTCACAAGGACTTTCTCTCAGGTTAATGGCAGCAGCTGGTGTAAGGTACATGTCAGCCCCTAAGACCTTCATCAGGACATGACATGCCACATGATTAATATTTCATTAACCACAATAGGTCACCTGGAAATGCTTACCTTCAGAATGGGTGAGATGTGAAATCTTGCCCTGTGCTCAGAAGGAGGAGAACTAGTTTATGTGTAAACAGCCCCAATCATGGGATAACTATCTATATCTGTCACATTGACCCCGTATTAAAATGATTTATTTCTTTCACTTGCAGAACTATCATTAGTTTGTAACCTTGATATCTTGCATGAATTTGTTACAACATCTGAAACAATTAACAAGGAACTTGCCCCCTCTGCCGTATGGCCAAAGAAAGAATAATTACATATGTGCACCAGAGCAAATAATAGCAGGTTATATGCCATTGTAAGTTTCAGTGACAAATACATCATTGCAAATTTTGGATTTTAAATTTTTCATTTTACCAAATATTTATCATGCAAATACACCTTCAAATTTTATAAAGAAATAAGACAGAAGCTCTATCCTAAAAAAGTTAAAATCTATTAAGGAGCAAATACTAACATAGAGATAATCATAACACAAAGATGAATATCGAAATCACAGAAGAACTAAAGGTGAATAAAATATCAGAGCATGGGAAGAACTATCAAGTTTATGGTGTTAAAAGCAGTGTTTGTGAGTTTGTAGGAGACCAAATATGCCACTCTAAATTGTGCCTCTTTGGCACAAGAACTGTTGATCTGAAGGCAATTAAGAAGAAATGGATGAAAGAAATTATTCTGTTTTATATCCGTTTATCTAAAAGCAGGACATAAATTTACAATGACAAAAGGTATACCACCCCCAACTTCTTACCATGGAGAATAAAGGTTAAACACTTAAGACAACGTTAAATGTTTATGGGCCTGGAGGTGGCACCGGGGTCTGGAGATGGCACTGGCATGTCTACATTAACAAGTTTTGGGAACTAGCCTTTATCTGCCAGTGATTTGCCTTCCCCACAAGGTACCACCCTTAGAGATTCAAAGTCCTTTTCCATTGTCTTGTCACTCTAAACGTTGACTATTCCTTGTTGAAGATGTTGTCTGAGCTGGAATTGGAAGCTACCTCTTTGAGAACTATGCATTCCCTAGGTGTCTCCCATGTATGTTTGAAATACATATGTTAATAAACTTCTGTTTGGTTTTCTCTTTTTAGTCTGTCTTTTGTTACAGGGGTCCATTACAACTAATGACTTATGAGGGCTGTCGGAAATAAAAATACAATTTATGTCTCTACAAATTCCAGCAGATAAAGGGTAGTTATTAAAGCTTGTTAGAGTAGATTCTTCTGTTGCCATGTCCAGGCCCCTAAGGGTCTGAAGTTGTATTAAGTAGTTAATTTCTGTTCTCCATGGTAGAAAAGGGGTGGGGGGATATATATTTTGTTTATGTGGATTTATGTACCACTTTTAGGAAAATAAAAGGAAGGCAGAGAGCTTTCTTTCGTCTGTTTCTTTTTAATTGCCTTCAGCTCTAAAGTCCTGGTGTCAGAGACATATTTTGAGATGGTGTATTCTGGTATCCCATAGAGGCTTGAGGATAAATAGGATTTTGATAGGCAATAATAATTGCTAAACTTTCTGCATGTTTACTATGTGTTAGGCATTGCTTTGCAAGATGTTTTTGTATTATCTCAGATATTCCTCACTGTAGCTTTCATACCATAATTTATAGACAAAGATACTGAGGCTTTGACAGATGTTGGCATACTACCCATTTGGTAAGTAATAGGATCAGGATTCAAATTCAAGAATTCTCACTCCAGCCACTATATTCCATTGCCTTCAGCCCTGTTGAAATGGTAACTGAAAGAGAAATTAGGGTTGAAAGCATGAAGCACCAACGAGAAAAGTGTTGCTATGTTCTGGGAGCGACACTGAGGCCAGTTTGCTATTGGCTAAGGTGTTTTGCAAGGAGAAATAGCAAAAATGGGTCTAGAAAGAAAAATTTGAGACATTCTGGTATAATAACATATCTGATCAAAGTCACTGGAAGCAAGAGAAAAGCCCAGAAAGATAATATTAAAGGAATTTGAGAATAAAAACTAATGGTATGAGAAATTCTATCACATGACTTGCTTACTAAATTTATATTTATAATGACCAGGTTCTGGAGTGAGGTCCCTTGTCACTCTTTATCCTGCTCACTCTAAACCTGCCAGAAAAATGTGCTTAAAATTACAGAAATATAACAATATAGCATATCTGGCTGGGAAAATAGGTTTTAAGTGATTGTTTAAATTTGTAAAACACAGTATATGAAGCAGGCATCATGGTAAACTCCCACTGTGATATATACATTAATGTGTTACTTGAAATAGAATATTTTGTACTTTTGCATAAATCATTCTAATTATGTTGTTTCACAAGATAATTAGACCTTTTGTTTGGCTTAATCTTCTTTTAATTTGAGAGAAAACATTTAACCTTGTTCCATTTTCCATCTGAGTAATATCTGACAGACGGTATAGAGATCATGAATGTGGCACTTTTCATGTGCATGAAAAGGTCTTGGCTTTATCCTACATCTTTTTGTGCCAACCAAACACGCCAGTATTGAAATTCCAAAGTAGGCCATCAGGGTCATATGCCTAATTAAATATGACTGGTCTTCTAGTAGCCTAATTATAATTATTTTAAGAGAATGTTGGTGTGAGTGTATGTATCTGTAAAACTGACTTAAGCTATGAGAGACTGAACATTAATTTGAGTTAGTGCTCCAAAATTACTTGTCCTTAACTTTGTGTCTATGGTAATGATCACATAAAACTTACCTGTAAAATAGTGGCTAATTATTCCATTTACAAACTCATTTTAACCTACAAAACTATTTCATTCTTATGAGGTAACTATTTTCCTGCCTATTTGCTTTGAATTGAAAGAAAAATTGTTTTTAAATGGAGTAGTCATGTGTATAATTTATATATATATGCAAATCTACCATCTAGAGCACTGTCATTTCTTGAAAGGAAATACATTTTAATAACAAAATGTAAAATAACCACAGTCACGCATTTGGGAATAAAAACTTTAAATTGAAAGAGTTAAGCATTGCAGTGTTCCTTTTTTTTTAATTTTTTTCCCTCTCTCTCTCTTTTCTCTCTTTTTCAGTACCAAATTCTAAAACAAAGAGTTACAACACCAGGCTTGGGTATAAAAATTTTACCCTAATATATTTTATGCTTGAAATAAATTTTCAAAAAATATTTATGCATGCATGTTCAGGTGACATATATGTTAATGATAATGTTAAATGAGATACTTTATAATGCATTAATTCAAATAACCTAAGGATGATTATGAAATGAGCAAATAAGTCAATTCTAAAGAAGCACTACAAAGAAAGAAACATTTCCGACTTGTTCACCACTAAATACCTATATTCTACATCATTTATACATAGATTATCTATAAATGGACTTGAATAAGTAATTGAAGTAACTTCTAAAAGACTTGAATACTGCAATTTTATTAAAATGTTCTGAATGCTCTCATGGCCTAGTAAAACACTTAAGTCCTCTAAACTTTCTAACTTCTTGAGAAGAAAAAAAAAAGAGAGAACAACATTCCATATGTCTATAAATTTAAAAATTATTTGTTAAACTATTAACTATAAAAATGTTTGTTAATTGCTTTATTGAATTTGTACGTATTTGGAGATATTAATGTAATCATATAAACTGTCATATTTAGGAAGAAAAGAGTTCTAAATAAGCCATGAACAATATAAAATAAACAATAAAATGATTTTAAAGTATTGTGTTATTCTGTATTAGCTGAGATAGTTTATTAAATGCTAAGGCAAGGGACCTTAAAAAAATTAAAATATTTACCATAAGCTAAGTGCAATTGTCACAAGTTCTCAATTAACTGCTATATAAAGCTGTACATTATTAGCATTTCAAACTGAGAACATTACTTGATTGAGTGAAAGGTTGAAAGAAATTAGATCAAATGGAAGATCCCTGAATAGAATACCAAAATGCAGATCCAGGTTTGAAGTAAGGAAACATGTCACTGGTGAATTAAAAGAAAATAAGAACCCAGCGTTGTACACAAAAATCTAAGAATTTTAAGATTAAATAAAGAAACAAAATCATTTGAACAATTTAGTGTTATTTTCTCTCTCTTTTGGAGGAATAGTTAAAATACTGTCAATAACTTTAGATTAGATGATATATATTCCAAAAGAGATATGGAAAGTCAAAGTTTTCATGTTTTATTGTTTATGCCTTTTCCTGGAACTTGATATAATCTCTGATGCATGAATTCCTTTTTTCTTTTATCACTTCATTTGTGAATTATTTAAAGCAGGATAAAGTTTTGCATTACAACGGCACTGAATTGGCCGCACTGCAGGGATTAAACCACCACAGTGTGGCCACACGGAGCCCTGTTCAGAAAGAGAATATACTAGGCTTAGAATTTTGAAAACAATATAGGTTGCATTTATTGCTTAACTCTGTATAGCTAGTGAATTTTTTCAACAACCAGAGATTAACTTAGACATTTGTATCCTTGTATTTTTTAAAATTAACTTTTATTTGCTCTCCTCCTTCCTTTTTTTTAAAACATGCTAATTACATTATCAGGCTTTAAATAATAATGATAATCATAACAATATTAAGAGTAATTGAATAAATGGTTAACATGAATTTCCTGAATTAATTCTCAAAACAGGCCGGGCGCGGTGGCTCAAGCCTGTAATCCCAGCACTTTGGGAGGCCGAGATGGGCGGATCACGAGGTCAGGAGATCGAGACCATCCTGGCTAACACGGTGAAACCCTGTCTCTACTAAAAATACAAAATACTAGCCGGGCGAAGTGGCGGGCGCCTGTAGTCCCAGCTACTCCGGAGGCTGAGGCAGGAGAATGGCTTAAACCCGGGAGGCGCAGCTTGCAGTGAGCTGAGATCCGGCCACTGCACTCCAGCCTGGGCCACAGAGCAAGACTCCGTCTCAAAAAATAAAATAAAATAAAATAAAATAAAAAATAATAATAATAAAATAAAATAAAAAATAAAAATTCTCAAAACAAATGTTAGGTATATGTGATTATTATTGGCTGTTACAGGCAATAAAACCAATTTCCAAGATTATAACAGGCTATCTCAAAGATTATACGGTTTAAGACCATAGGCTTTTCTAACTCTTAAACATGTGCTGTCAACCACCATACTTGATTCTTCAGTCTGAAATATTTTTTTAAACAGGTTCTGCTTTTCTTTTAGTTCTGCTAAACATGTGTGGCCAGTCCTTGGATGGATTCTTGATTCAGTGGCTCATGTACCTTTTCCACAAGGCTTATTATTTTTTATTGTGAATGCAATCTGGGGTCACTCACCTCGTCTTAGGTCCTCCAGATACCACAAATTAATTAACTTAACTAAGATATCCTTGATATAATGAAATAAGAGCTTACCTCTGCCTACTTAATAATAGGTTAGCATTTGTTACGTGTTGACTAAGAAGGACCTCTTCTAGATAATTCACATGTATTAACTCATGAAATTCTTCCAGCAACTCTACGAAGCAGACAAATCAGCTTTATGTGTGTATTACCTGTGCAGTTGCCCAAAGCATCATGCTCAGAAAGGCCTGTGCTTGCTTTAATGATGTGCTGTCACCATTTTCACATTCTAAATAATGTCATCTTTGAACATGTGTTTTTAAGTAAAGTTTCATAGGATCATGAATGATATGGTTTGGCTGAGTCCCCACTCAAATATCACTTTGAATTGCAATAATCCCTATATGGCAAGTGCAGGCCCAGGTGAAGATAATTGAATCATGGGGACAGTTTCCCCTATGCTGTTCTTGTGGTAGTGAATTAGTCTTACAAAATCTGATGATTTTATAAACGGAGTCCCCCTGCACAATCTCTCTTGCCTTCTCTCATGTAAGACGTGACATTGCTTCTCCTTCAACTTCCACAATTGTTGTGAGGCTTCTCCAGCCATGGAGAACCCTGAGTCCATTAAACCTCTTTCCTTTATAAATTACCGAGTCTCAGGTATGTCTTTATTAGCAGTTTGAGAACAGACTAATAGAATGAAGTACGCACATGGGCACAGAAGGTGCATCATGCCCTTTTTCCTTGCCCCCTAATTTGCATACATGTTCACAATCCCTCAGGAGTACGGAGTTCCAGTGGACTAATACGACATAGGAGTTTAATGAGACTCAAAGCAAGTACAAACAAAGCATGTTACATCTACTAATGAGTAAGTGGAGAAACTGAGAACTGTGAAATGCCATGGCTTCTCTTGGAACCAAAACTTGCTTCAAACACAGAAGGAAGCCAAAGGCATTCCAAAAAACATAAGCAACCAAGGAAATTTTGTATATCCTTTCTTACTCATATTACTTCCCTGGATTAACCAACGATTTATGCTAAAAGCATGACATAACAAGTAAGGGAATGATAAGTCGAGCCATTTTTTCCTTTTCCTTTTAACCCTTCCTTAGTCATTCGTAAGTCATAAGTAGAGAGTGTTGGTAGGAGACTGTTGGTAGAATATATATTTATCAAGAAGTAAAATAAAGACAATTGAGTAGGTTTTTGCATTGTCCCCACTTTGTGTAAGGGTAAAATACATAGGCATCTGTGAACTATGGAATAAGAATTGTGTAACAACAGCAATTCCATATGCAAATTAAATACTCATATTAATATTTGAAACTAGTGTTATACAATACAAACTGATATAATTTATGCTAATAATTTAATTTTTAATTTTTCTCTTTACATAGAATGAAAAATACATAGAAATAAAAGCATCATGGTGAGTCAAGAGAAACTGTAAAAGGAAAAGGCTTTATATTTTGGTACCTTAACTGCAGTCCTTTCCTGCTTGTTGAACAAGGGACCTGGCATTTTCATTTTGTAATGGGACATGCAAATTACATAGCCAGTCCTTTAGGGAGATATTATTATAATCATTTGTATGTTACAGATGAGGAAACTAAGACTCAGAGAGACAAATTAACTTGCTCAATGTCAAACGGCTAATAAATGAGGGAAGAATTTGAAGCCAGGCAGTAAGGTTTCAGAATCTATGATAGACATCACTAAATATAAACAGCATAGGGCCAGGCACAGTAGGTCAAGCCTGTAATCCCAGCACTTTGGGAGGCCGAGACGGGCGGATCACGAGGTGAGGATATCGAGACCATCCTGGCTAGCACGGTGAAACCCCGTCTCTACTAAAAAATACAAAAAACTAGCCGGGCGAGGTGGCGGGAGCCTGTAGTCCCAGCTACTCGGGAGGTTGAGGCAGGAGAATGGCGTGAACCCAGGAGGCGGAGCTTGCAGTGAGCTGAGATCCAGCCACTGCACTCCAGCCTGGGCGACAGAGCGAGACTCCGTCTCAAAAAAATAAATAAAATAAATAAATAAATAAATAAATAAATAAATAAACAAATAGATAAACAAATAAAAACAGCATAGTACAGAGGAAATAACAGAATTTAAAATCACAATATGTGAGGGTGCATCATTACCTCTCCACTTGGTTTCTGAGAGAGTCCCTTAAAGTAATTCTGATGAAAAGTTTCACACACACACAAAAAGGATTATTAATAACTATCTCATAGGTTTGTTTAGATGCACAAACAAATAACGTATATGAAATTAATTTAAAAGCAGAGAAGCACTATGCAGATATTTCTTACAAGTGTTGAGGCTACTTTGAATATTTGCATGCAGTCAACTTGCATGTAAATAAAATGAATCTTTTAGGAAATAATTAACGATTGGGTGCTATTGCCAGAAGAAAATAAACAAACAAACAAACAATAAAAGAACAACTGAGGGATTTTAAAAACCTAAGTACAATGAGAAGAAAAATCACATAGAATGTCCACGTAATTCAGTTTGGAAAATTAATATATATGTATCATTTACAAGAATAATCCAGGTAAAAATTTACTCTTTCTTTCAGCACTCTTATACTATCTGAAATAAGGATTCTGATAAAAGCATAACTTTAGCTCATAACTAAATAGATAAATCAAAATGTCTCTCTATAAATAATCATTCTTCAATGAAATCAGTTCTTAATTAGGTCTTATATGTTAACTCATATTTAAATGTAGTGTTCTGTATCTCAAAATGCCTATATTTCCACATTTGTATGGTATTGAAGTGGATATCATTAAAGCAAGTTTACTCATCACCTATTCAGTACATGACACAACTCAAGAGTTTTCCTTATTTAAAAAAGTTTAAATTTAGGTTTCTCACCTAAAGTTCTAAAGTTATGTTTGAACTAATAATCAATTCAAAAAATATCGAACATTTCAAAAAAGACTAAAATTTTAAATGTTTAAAATGGAGGGCAAATAAATTTTATATACTAAAGTCAGTTACGTTCTCCACTTAAATCTGTCCTATTTGTAAGATAAAAATTAAAATATGAGATCTCAATTTATATTTGTGCAAACAGCTTTGAGAATGTTTGGTAAAAATAGCCTGAAAGACTCTCTTGGGAAACATTTTCTTTTCTCGTTTTTAGAGAAAACATCAATCACACGTTCTAACTCTCAGAGCAAAGAATGTTAGTATTTTTCCATTGACAAGAGGAGAAAGACAAAGTTTCGCCTTTTTTTCTCTTTTATTGAGACGAATTCTGTCACCCAAACTGGAGTGCAGTGCCATCACACCTGGCCAAGTTTTGTACTTTTTGTGGAGATGGGGTTTCACCATGTTGGTCAGGCTGGTCTCAAATTCCTGGACTCAAGTGTTCCACCAGTCTCAGCTTCCCAAAGTGCTGGGATTACAGGCGTGAGCCACCGTGCCCAGCCCTGTTCAGCTCTCCTTGATTCCAGGGGTAAAAACAGACACTCTTACTAACAAACTCCTGCAAACTTGACTTCTGTTTTTATTCTGAGGGATTCTATTTCCTTTAATGAAAGGGAATATTTAATAACTTAAAAATGACTTTGAGTTTCACCTCTCAGTGTTTTACAAAGATCAAAATTGTGTATGCCCAAAATTCAGTCAGGATAATTTATAATTTCTGAAGTAAAATCCATAAAGTTAAATGATACCTATTTTCTGCTATTTGAAAAATGTATTCCTTGAGTTAAAATTAATTTTGTGCTTCCCTTTCCGTTTTTAAATATGCCTAAATCTTCTTTTTATCATGTCCTTATTTGCTATTTTTATTTTTTGCTCTCTCTGATTATTTTCTCTAAATATGGGTTTAGGTACTGCTTATAGATTTCTGTTAATTAAATCAGATATTTTATAATGTTATTCTTCACATATTCTCTGTGCCAAGCACTTTCACTTATTTACAACATACTATTTTCACAGTGCACACATTTATTAAGAGATAGACCCTCCAGGCTCAAGTGTATATGTCCTTTCAAGACAAACATTTTATTCCTACTGTTGGAATGTCTATATGTCTTTATTTCTACCCCAATCTTAATTGCCTCTTTCACTCACTTTTGGCACATGTGTTTGTTGTCCTTCGTTTTTTCCTTTTTACTTTCTCAAATTTATTTTTCTGTCACCTCTTATTCTTGTAGGATCACTATCTGAGCTAGTTCTATAACAGATCTGGTAGAGTTTTTGAAAATTATTGAACTAAGTTTTATGCATAGTGTCATCATCTTTAACATATGTAAATAGCCTTTGTCCCCTGCTTTTGTTTCCACCATAAAAAAAGAATGAGGTGTGTTTAACTTGCAAGACTCCATGATATTCTTCGCTCCTACCTTTTCTTTCTTCTTATCTCTACCTTTTCACCTCTTTTCCTTAAAACCTTCATTAAGATCTGATTTTATATCTTCTCTGCATTTAAATATAACAATAAAAAATCCACATCTAGATTAGTATACTTATAGACAAAAATGAAAGGATAGACTATAATAATTCCTATCACAGGAAACAACGTAAACATAATCAATACATTCACTTTCAAACTTCTACTCTTGCAACTGGTTTTTACTCAGACTTCTAAGTCTAAATATTTAAAAAGCTTATGTTTTTAAAGTCCCTTCTTCTAAAAATAAATGGTGATTTAAAAAATAAAAAAAGGAATAGCATGATGTAGCATCATTTATTCCTCATCATTTTTTCTCCCGCCTCACTATTTTATTTTATTGTCATAGAATTTTTGTGTTTACTTATAAATAAAAAAAAAAAATACTGGTCACAAAAGAAAATGACAAAAGTCCATTCTTTTTGCAAATAATAGAATAATTACTCAATTAAGTTATAACTGCAGGAAAGTAGAAAAAGTCATGAAATATGCATGTGAAATGCATTCACATATTTTTGAAGCTTCTGCTTTCTTTCCATTTGCATCTCTATATGAAAGATACTGTGTTGCAGAAACAAATAGTCACATTAGACATGCCTGCACAGCTGCTGGGCAAGTTAAGTTTATTAAAACCTTAGGGTAGATATTTAAAATACATGCTCAACTTTTTTAATGTCATGAGAACCAATGAAGTGAAGTATATATTTCCATTATATCTATTCTAATTCACACCTTACACAAATGTATATATTTTCATCCCTAGCTGTAAATATAGGATTCTACAGTTGCCAAATGCAGTGTTGATATATCTGTATGTGCATAATATATGTGACAATGAATATTGCAAGTGAAATGTGGACAAAAGTGAAGCATAAAGATTGTTATACCAAAAGCCTCTCTACATTTCTGGCATTCTCTAAAGATACTTTATGTGGGGGTGGGGGATACAAGCTCATGAATTATAAAAACAGACCTAAGCAAAATAATAAAACGTTGCAAATGTTTTAAGTGGTCATACTAAAACGTTTCACCTAGTTTTGGGCAATTTCTGAAATTTGGTGACCTAAAGGAAATACATTTGTCTGTTCTGTAAGTAATGGGCTGTAATTCAGAATACAGCCCTGGAATCTGAGCTAGGGGCCTGAAACCTGTCACAGGAGACGAAACATGTAGAGAACTTATTAATTACGACTACGTTTATTTTATTGTTGTTATTATCATATTATTGTCAGAGGACATCATATATGGTGCTTCGGGAAAATATGTATAAGATTCGTAATTACACAGATATTCACCAAAAAAACAGGCACACTGTGCTTCCCATAGATTGGCCTGTGTGTATCTATCATTTGTTGGATTTTTATATTTTGCTTATCCCCTTTGGTTACATGATAAAATCTGGAACCAGACTGTCTAAGTTGAAATCTCAGCCATGCAACTTAACAGCTGTATGATCTAAGGCAAGTCATTTACTCTTTCCCCCTGACTTAGATTTCATTTGTAAAGTGGAGATAAAGGAGTACCTTTTTCATAAGATGTTTATGAGGATTCAGTGAATCAATATACAAAACAATGTTAGTGCAGTACTTTGCACACAGCACAAAATAACTATTAGCTACGTTCTATGTGCCTCTTTTTTTCTTGAATTTATTTTATAAAGAAAGATGATAAATGTGACATGATATGTATAAAATGAAAAAATACGTGTATAATACCTTAGAGTGGTCTGAGTCTGCCATGCATTTCTTGCCTAGTAACTATGAGTAAACAAGCATCATACTTTGAATTATATTGATGTATGTGTGTGACATTTTTAAGTGTCTTTATTACACAGAAATATGTAAGTGAATTAATAGAGGAAAAATAATTATTTTATGCACAAAGTCACTGTGGAAAATATTTTTAGTTCTTTGAAGTGTTTTTCCTTCTCTCAACTAATTATCAAGTAGCTGCCTGATTGCTGATGATTGATGACTGATGGAGAGGAGGCTCAGCAGGTGCTAATAGTTTGGTTAGCATAAGTGATTCTGAGGAAGAAACAGCACATCTTTGAGGCAGCCAGAGCTACAGAAGATTCTCTCAAGGGTGGTGATTTGGAAGATGTGTGTAGGATTTGTGTTACAAATGGGAAAGAGGGGGATCTGAAGATTGTCTTAAATATAATTGCTAATGATAATAATGGTTCTCCTTCAGAAAATGATGCATAAAAAGGGTTTTTTTTTTTGTATTTAAAACTGTGAATTGACAATAGAAAATCAAGAAAAACTTCAATAGAGACAAACCTAACTTATCTAATCAGATTTAAAGAAACATTTAGCTTCCTTTAAAAAAACTGTCACACATTAGGTGGTAAGTAAATCATAATACTGAGAAATAAATGAATTATAACTATATAATTTTGTATTAAAAGAAAGTGAAACTGTCAACCTAATTTTATTCAGTAAATGTTCACATTAAAACATTTATAATTTTACTTTTTTTTAAAATAAAAAAGTTATTTGCTTTAATGTTACTATATAACACAAATAATAATATATTTGAAACAATGGTAAGTAGTGATTTCTTTATTTCAAACTATATTATTTTAATAGGAGTATATAAATTAAAATTTCTGCACACATAAATGTTCTTGAAAACTTTTATTCTTAAACAATAATCTGCTCATTTAGTTGAGGCACTCTCAAAAACAAAATTGAGATTCCCTTTTTTTCTTTATTTCAATAGTTGTTGGGAAACAGGTGGTTTTTGGTTACATGAACAGGTTCTTTGGTGGTGATTTCTGAGATTTTGGTGCACTCGTCACTCAAGCGGTGTACATTGTACCTAGTATGTAGTTTTTTATCCCTCACCTCCCTTCCAACCTTACCCACTGAGTCCCCAAAGTCCATTATGTCATCCTTAGGCCTTTGCATCCTTATAGCTCCCACTTGTAAGTGAGAACATATAATATTCAGTTTTCCATTTCTGAGTTACTTCACTTAGAATAATAGTCTCCAATTCCATCCAGGTTGCTGTGAATGTCATTATTTTGTTCCTTGTTATGGCTGAATACTATTCCATGGTGTAAATATACCGCATTTTCTTGATCCTCTCATTGGTTGATGGGTATTTAGGTTAGATCCATGCTTTTGCAATTGCAAATTGTACTACTATAAACATGTAGGTATAGGTGCCTTTTTCATACGATGACTTATTTTGCTCTGAGTAGATATTCAGTAATGGGATTGCTGGATTTAATGGTAGATCTATTTTAAGTTCTTTAAGGAATCTCTATGCTGTTTTTTGTAGTGGTTGCATTAGTTTACATTCCCACTGGCAGTGTAAAAGTGTTCCATTTTCACCACATCCCTTTCAACAATATTTTTTTTTTTAATTTTCTAATTATGCTCATTCTTGCGGGAGTAAGGTGGTATCTCATTGTGGTTTTAATTTTTCATTTCCCTGATAGTGATGTTACACATTTTTTATATATTTGTAGCTATTTGCATATATTCTCATATATCCAATATAGGAATGGCCACTAAAAGTACACAGTGTCAGCCAAAAACAGAAACATGTCACATTTACAGGATGTGAGTGGCAGCCTGTGGATGGTAGGTAGACCCCTGCCTGCATCTTATATGTCTAGAGAGTTTCTAAGTGTGCTTAACACACAGGGGAGGATATTAGAATGGAAGCCATATTTCCACAACCAGCTGCAATACTAGGTCGAACTGAAGTATGTGGCCCCAGGCTAGCTTCTAGACACAGCATCCACCTCCTCGTGAGCCCAAATCTAAATCATATGATTTCAACACACTTTCTTCATGCACATAAGAAAAAATCAATAAATGTAACAGAACTTTAAAAAACAATGTGGAGGTAGAGAAGGAGTTGTGGACAAAATGACCTAGGATACACAACCTTACATACAGCTTTGCATCAAGCTACATGCACAAAGAAGACAGAATGGAGAGAGGAGACCATGATGGACATTCTACATTAAGGATCCAGGCCTAACCTAGACCTTTCTACAGGGTAGAAGCAAGAAATAACATGGATGGCCCGATAATGTTAACTTTTCAATCCATGGTAAACATGCTCGCCGGGGAGGTGCCTACTAGACCTGTGACCCAATTAGACTCTGACAGACTATACCAGCAATCCTTCTCCCTGAACATGCTCCCAAGAAAAAATCTGGGCACCATTAGCTGAGGTAGCCTCTCCCTAGTAGTTGAGTATGCTTTTTGTCTGTGGTATACATTACTTTCTTCATGCTACTAAAAGACATAAGTAGGGACAATAATATAATTAATGAAAAGACCATTAACTAATCTAATTTAGCCATTATGATATTTTAGACATTCTTCTAGGCAAATAAAAAGGGTTCCCAATTAATAAAAAGGATTACCAATTTACCACTTACCAGCTTCCTGTAGTAAGTGCCATTGTTGCCATATTTTACAAATAATGAAATACTACTTACAGAAAGATTTAACAACTTAATCAAGTTTTTATACCAAATAAGTTGTAAAGCTAGAATGCAGTTTAAATCTAAATTTGTTCCTTTTAAAATTACACTCTACTGTGTCCCACAGTTACAGAGACTTAGTTGAAATCCTGGACCCTATGCTATTCTAGAAAAGTTACTTTTGAGAGCAAATGCTGTTGCCTCCCTGATAGAGTTGTGAAAATTAGATTAAGCCATCTACATGACCCATCTTTTTGGTCTCTCTTTTTTCCTTCCACAGTATTCTTAACCTCAAGTGCTTTTTTCTTGCTTGTTGTCCCTCATCCCATAATACTTTCTTCTTCCTACTCTAGAGTGTGTTCATTGCTTTTTTTATAGAAACTTTCTTCCTTGATAAACAAATATCTTAATTCTGTTTTCATCTTCAGGAACACATTTATTTTATCTCCCAACTTTAACTGAAATGTGTTTCCCCTACAGCATTCTCCAGTTCGATTTCTGATTTCTTCCTATACTCTTTCACCATGAACTCCTGAAACAGGGACTACAGCTGGAATAGTGTGCATGTAGACATATATATAAAGAAACTATATATAGTATAATTCCATATTATATTTTATTAATATATTAATTTACATTTCTATTTTCAGTCTTCCCCAAATGTTTAGAATGTCAGTGATAGTACACCTTTGTTTGTTGTGTTCACGAGGGTATCTCCCACGTCTAAACTGGTGCTTGTCACTTAGTGGTTCTCAAAACATTATTGTTAAATGATTGAATCAATAAAACCTGAATTCTCAGGTAATATATATCTTTTCTCTTATAATTCTGGAGAAGGGAAAAAGGAAAGCATAAACCATTTTATAACATTTATATCCATAAACATGTGGAAATCTCAGTGGTATATAAAAGTTCAATTTGTTTCCTTTAGCTGAGCGAAGAATGCTGGCATCTTTGATATTACTGTGCTTAAAATCTTTCATTTTATGAAAAGCACACCTAGCTCTAATTGCATCCAATTAAGATAAAATCAGAATACATTGTTGATGTTATTGATTTCATAAATCTAATGCTCAATTACAAAATGACTCCAAATCAGTGCCAAGATCTAGATGACTGTTGCCTCTCCCAGAATTAATTTTGCAGAAACAGCCTATATTATGAACCACTTCTTAGGCAATGAAGGTCAACTGCTTATAGTTAATGGAATGTTTTCATGTGGGATAATTTATGTATATTGCCTTTCTTTTATCAAAATATATTTCTGACTCCATATGGCCTGATACTGAAGCATCTCTATTTCTCAAGACAGATGTCTTACTGGATGTGACTCGGCTGAAGAAAATTGCGATAGATTTACTATACATAACTAAAGTATTAATTTTAAAATTATTAGTAATAACTATGTAAATAGTGGTCATGTTCTTATTTCAAATCAGAATACATTGTTGTACAATAATTAAGAGAACATTATACGACATGAAACTGGATAAGAGAGTAGTTTAGCTATAGACTGAGGGAACATTGGTTTTTGAAACAGAAAAAAAGACAAAGAAGTCTAATAGACTTTAAAATAGCTATTAAAATTTACATTTTAGAAGCCAAAACTATGAAAACTTTATTATGATAAGCCATATCTTGAAATCTCATTCACATAATGTACACAGTTGTCATGATTATCATGTTGTAGAGCTTGGCCCAGTGACTTCTCTAACCAAGGATTCATTTCTGAGGGCAATAATGTTAGATGAACTGAGTTCAAATCTCAAATTGAATACTGTCAGAGCTTAATCAAATGTTCTTTACCTCATTTGTAAAAGCAAGTGTTTTTCTTTTTGGGTTTTCATGAGGATTAAATGAGTTAATACATATGACATGTTTAAAATAGTATCTGATCCCACCATTGCTCTCCAGTCTGGGCAACAGAGCGAGACTCCATCTCAAAAATAAATAAATAAATAAATAAATAAATAAATAAATAAATAAATAAATAAATAAATAAAGTGGTATCTGACTCATAACAATTATTCTTTAAACATCGGCTCTTATTTTTTATTGCTATGGCACATATTTCTCCATGCCATAAATAGGTTAACAATACTCACTAACATCAAAGTTCTTATGAGCCTTTTCAAGTCATACCTTGACTTATGTCAGAAACAGTAAAGGTTTTAAAGAATTAAAAATAAATGTGCCATTACTTGTTAAAGTATTTATTAATCATATAACTTTAGAAAACCTACTAGTCATGCCTAAAACACTATTTTTACCTGTAACTAGCTACCATATACTGCTATTTGAGATGATTATTTTACAATCTGTGCTACCTTTTTAGTTAACTTCAGGCAATAATACAAAGGAAACAATAAATTAATAAAAATGGGCTTATAAGTGCACTATTTTGTAGTATTTTCGATGGTTGTAAATACCCCTATCATAGGTAATTTTTTAGCTACCAAAATGATGTCAATGAACATGGCATTGGGAAATTATGCATACAATTGACTCTCTTGGGTCAGTATAGCTGGCCCCAGCACATTACTGTTTCTACCCAGCAGAGGATTATTTATCAGTTTGTGCACCATGTTCAAAGGAACTTCCTCCAGGAGTAGCAAAAAACTTTTCCCCATCACAACATCGGTAGAAAAATTAATGATACCAAGAAAAGTTTGCAAATTTCAGAGTGACCAGTAAAAGAAATAGCTTAGACTTAGTCCTAATTATCTAAAAGAAATTTGCAGGGTATAGTGGAGTGGGGAGGCAGTATTCTATAGGACTTAAATGCTGAATATCTATATTTGAAAATATTCTACTTAGAAAAAAATCAATAAAATATATGGAGTAAATAATAAAATAATGGAGTAAATATTAGTTTTAATAAAAAACTAAAGGCAAAAATTGGGCATCAAAGCACACACTAGAGAGTGAAGAATAAGATAAATATAAGCTGGAGAGAAAAAACAGTCTGCATTATTTCAGCATTTCTCAGACTTTAATGTGCATAGAAGTCACTGGAATCTCTTGTTAAATGTAACTGCTGATTGATTAGGAATGGGATGGGGCCTGAAATTCTGCATTTCTAATAGTTAATACTGATTCCTCTGGTCTTTCAATTGCATTTTGAATTCCCATGTACTATGTTATTTTAGCTACCTTCAGTTTCCCAATGATTTAAAAAAAATCTAGAAAAATAAATTCTGAGTAAGTAGCCAACACTGAATTGTTTTATAAAGTGAAAATTCAGCCATTTTCACAGGGTAGGAAAGAGGTTCCTTGGTTGTTTATTTATTAGTTTGCTTGATGACTTATCTAGGAAGCAATGTCAAATAGTTGGAAAGTGGGAGCAACTTGATTGAGGTGTGAGAAGGGTGGAACCTCCTCTATTCTCTGAAACTATTTCTGAAAGAGATAATCCCTTAGCTTGTATCATTAACTTCACAATGCCTCCCTGGATGAAGAAGAAAATCTGGCAGATGCGTGAGGTGAATCTCCCTCTGCTGCTCAGCAAAATATCCATGAGTCAGTTTGGTAACTCTTCCTTCCACCACAAAAAGAATTGGGAAACTTGGGAACTGTTGGCTTCTTTCTAGGCTTCAGTGGTATGGCAAGAGCAAGTCTATCTCACAGCCACGATATTCTCAGCCCACCTATGGCATTATAAACAAAGACACCTAGCAGTAGTCTCTTCCAAAGGATATGAGACATTAAGCTTCTCTCTAGGTTTGAAACTTAAGTATCATATTTATGCAATTCATCCCAACAGGGAATTTCGGGATAATTGTGTTCTAAAGATGTGCGTTTAGGCTGCTGTTCCTAACAAATCATTCTGCAAAGAGCTTCTCCAGCATATTAAACTGGATAATATTTTGATAGTTAACGTATCCAGTTTCTTCTTTCCTTCCTCTTTTGTGTAAATAAATAGCATGTGTAGTTTTGCAATTGACTTAGGGAATACATATGGTTAACAGCACTATTCTGAGCCATATTGGAGCCTGTGGCAAAAGAAAAGAATTAGTAATATTGATCTTATTTTTACTTAAGAATCAAATACTTTGTTCATCATGCATTTTCTGACTTTAATTTTGATTTTTTAAAAATTGCATTACAATCTTGCTGATCTTGATATTAAGATGACTTTTTTGCTGCCCTTTTAACTTTCATGCTCAAGATTATTACTCACTGATCTTTCACAATTGGCTAGGTAGAAGGACTCCAAGACTTCCTAGTTTGGGTTTTGCAAAAATCTAAGCCTATTGCATAATATATAGTTTGCAGGAAGATATATAGAAGGTGTGGAAGAATTTTCTACATGAGTAGGAAGAAAATTCTTGAACTAGGAGATGAAGACAGGTCTGTGTGTTTTAGAGCAGCTTGGATACCTATTGTAACCTCAGCAATACTTTATATGAGAGGCATATCCTAAAGGGAAATATACTTTTGTGCTTCTAAGTAGATTTGATTTTACTCACTGAGATATTAGGCTTGGAAAATATTCTTATTTCACAAGGATACTATGAAAACAGCAGAAAGCCTTGAGCTTGGGAAAGACCATGGAGGCCTAGTCAGATATTAACATGATTCTAGGATTGTTAGGGGGACTACTTAAAATAAACAGGGTTAAACTTTTTGATAATTTCAGCAGGATTTGTGTGTGTCTCTGTATGTTTACTAAAGAGGGTGCTTAGAGAAAACTAAAATAATGTGATATTTAGTATACATCTTAAACCAAAATTCATACAAAGTATATATATATACACTGATTGATGACCTTGCCTATTCAGTGGCATCCAGATGCTGGTGTACATGGTGGAAAAGCCAAAATACTCCCTAAAAAGTTACTTACAGTATGGAAGATTATTTCTGAATGGGCATATAAGATACTTTAATTCTTGGTTCCTAACCCAGTGTCTAAGAATATTACTTCTTCAACATCATTGAATAAAAGAGGATCTATTCACCATGATTATGTTATTGAATCACAACCTTTAGGCCTTGGATGATTAAATTTGGATGGACATTGTATTTTCCATAAATTAATTTATGGGTTAAATTGACTGCATTATATTATCTTGAAAATTTGTGATTAGGGCATCCTGACTGAGACAGTAAGACCTTTGGAATATGGAGGGCACTTGAATCTAATGATCATGTGAAATCAAAGACGAAGACAATGCTGTAACTATGACTCTAGAAACTAGAGAGACAGAGTCACAGGTGATAATAATAATAACTGAAAATTGGGTCAGCATGCACATTACTATTAAGTACCATAGAGAAGGATGAAAATGGGTATGGGATTTGATTTTTAAATTTTCCCCCAAAGTTGAAAAAGAACTTAAACTCTGTTTTTAATCATACTGACTGGTCCTGAGGGAGAAATAGCCAATAAGAGAAAAGAACATTGTTCAGAGATGAGACCAGGGAAAGCTCTACCTGCAAACTCTCATGCACTGAGGGCTACAGTATAGAATGAAAAGGCCAAATGCTGACTACATGAAACACAGGTGCTTGATATCATATGCATCATACTTCTAACCTAAACCACAATCCTATCCCTCAAGTTATTTATAATAAAGGAATTATATTTATACTCCAATCTGAATCATGGTATTTTTAAAATGTATTATTGCATTAATAGGAAGCCATATCTAACTTAAAGGAAAAAGTGTTTTGGTCACAAAAATAAATTTGTAGTGGTGAAAGGCTGGGGAGCATATTGGAAGAGTGACGTTGACAGTCTGTATAAAATTCAAGCTAACCCAAAAGCCATTTTGAAGTTGCGTACTGGGCAACTCAATCATTCCATTAGAAATTTTAAACCAGGTACTGTTTCAACTGTTTTTCAGATATAAAGAGATGCTTTTAAATGGCCTGTGCATTCTGTTTCATGTATATGCATTCTGAAAATCATGAGAAGATGTAGCTAGGGCATTGATATTATGTTAGGAAGTGAAAATGTACAAAGTTAAAAATGTTAGGAAACTTCAGAGCGATACTACTGTATTTTAAAATTTTTATCACTTGTGACACTTTATTAATCTAAACAAATCTTAAATGTTTTTACCAAAAATTCACCAGATAATTAGATTAAACTACGAATGCCTTAGAAACATATTTCAATTCATTTTCTTGAAGATCAGTTGTTTATTAATTTATGTTGTGCATAAGCACAAATTTTCATTATGATTACAATATCTATGAGGTGAATGAGTTAAAAGTAAAATGTTTTAAAGTAGTAGCGATTTTATTACAAAGTGTTGCAACATCACCAAGACCAAAAATCCAATAGCAATAGACTTAAAGGAGACAAATATATAATAGCTAATCATTTAGATATAAATTTAGTAAAATAATTTTTTTAGAAAGATGAATTAAAATCTAATTCACACAATTTATTGAGTGAATTACACAACAATCACACAATTTATTACAAATGTTTCAATATGTTTTTTCTCTTTCGATCTAGTAATCTGATAGAAAATTTTCCTTTAAGAAAAACCAGTACAAGAGCCTTTCTGAGTCCTTTCCCCTGTCATTAGTCCTTAAATTCATACTTTTTTATTGATCCTCAGTGATTAAACTTATTTCTTACATTTCTCAAATTTGTATACCTTTCTTGCCCATACTGTAGGGACATTTCTGTGGTGGATTTTATCTTGCCCCTTCCCACTAGCGATCTTCATTGTCTTTGAATCTACCGACCTATACAAGCATTTTAGACAGATCACTGAGGCTAGAGTTTGGCGAGCGAATTTGAAAATGAGAAAATCTATGATTTTCTGTAAGACCAATTAGGAGTATTGCAAAGGTTCCGAAAGAAAAAAAAAAATTAAACCCTGAACTACAAGAAGAAGTCAGAATGCTGAAAGGAAACATTTATGAGAAATGCTAAGCAGGAAGATAGTAGAGTACTTAGTGACCACCTGAGTATGGAAGTGAGAATGAACATAGTCCATATTTTTGCTCTGGGAAACTGAATGGTGCCTTTCATTGAGGTAGGGACTAGCAAAAGAGGAAAGTGTTTTATATGGCTCTGAGTGTCTGTGTGTCATGGAGGTAACAGTAGTGACATTCTTGTTGTGTGCATTTCATTTGATTTATATATTTGTATATTACCTATATTTTGTCCAAAATATCTTTTCTTTCAGTATTATTCTTTCCCAGCATGGTAGGGTTGTCTATTTCATTACTGTAACTTCCCTCACATGAACGTCAATTTTAGTCATTATAATTACAGGGAATTTTGGTCAAGACATATGAAAAGTTTAACATAATAGTTTCCTAAGTTTTTTCTCATAGATAGTCCATAGATTTAAAATATGTTGAAAAGTTGAATTGAAAAGTACACTAGATTCCAATATGGAGGCCATCCCAACATAAATAGGAAATTTAACCCATCGGTTTACAAAAGCCATATTCCCCAGGCTCAATCCTGAAGTAAATAAAAAGCTGACTTTATTTTAAAAATTAAACCCAAGTTACCAATTTCTAAATGGATCTATTTATTTTTTCAGTGGAAATGTTGATCAATATCTCTGCCAAAATATGGAAGTACAAAGCAACCCAAATAATAAGAAAAGGACATTTGATAATCTGCTTCTGTGATGCACACATATCCAGAGTAGCTAAAAGCAGACAAAAATAGCATGATGATGCAAGGATTCTAAGTTTAGACCACATCAAAGACGAATAGAAACTCCAAAATTAATACCTATTTAATTTAAGTTTGCTTACATTCGCTAAAACTTAGTTTTTCCATCTGTGAAAATAAGACAATAGTGATATCTACTTCCATTGAAACTTTTTGAGCGTTAAATGACATGGAAGTAATTCAAGAGTCATTTATCCATAATACCATATTATTGTAACTGGGCAACAAACCAATAAATATATAATTATATATGTCCATAGCCCAAAAGTGCATGGATGAAATTTTCTTACGTTTGATAGATGACTGCTTTGTCAATTATAGATGTGGCTGAAACTTTCCATACTGTGTGTTTTTCACCCTGGCATTAGTGGTTTTAATGAGTATACATTTGAAATTTTAATAAAATTTATTTATTTAATAAAATTTTAATAAAATCTCTCAGTGTTTTCCTTGTCTCTTTCAAGGTCATGAAGTGAAAATGAAGGAAATGAAATAATTCAGGGAGATATGTTTATGGACTGGATGGGAAAAGATAAATCAAGGGTTTTTGGCATGAATAATTGTGTGCTCAGTGACATCTACTGTAATGAGGAAAACTGGACAAATTGGAGACACAAGCAAAATTTCTGTTTTGAATATGTTAGATTTTAAATAACCCTTACTTATTCTGGAGATGACATGGTTGTGTATGTGTCTCATGTTCAAGAGAATATTACTACCATAGATTTAAATTTGGCCATATGATACTTGATATGGCACTAGATGAAGTCCCTAAGGAATAAGTATATATAGAGAAGAGGGGGTTGGAACAATGCTGGGATATGCCTAAATTTAAAGTTTTACAGGAAATAACTTGTAAAAGAGACTGAGAAGTAGTCAGTAAGGCAAAAAGTCAGAACTGGTTGATAACATAAGCATCTAAGAAAGGAAAATGAGGCAAGGAGAATGTTCCTGAGTTGTCAAGAAAAAATCAAAGTCGTGTCATTGGATTTGGTAATACAGAGGTTATTTTTGATCTTGACAAAAGTAGTTTCAATGAATCAGTTAGAAAGGTAGAAACTGAGTGATGAGTATAAAATGCAGAAATAGTGAGTTCAGATGAAAATTTCCAAAGGATATTCTGTAATAAGGAAGACAACAAAAACAGAGGAGTACTTAGAGGAGAATATGGAATCAAAAGAATTTTTTAATTTGACAAAGGGAGGAGGGTGAAGTTCTGAGATGGCAAGGTATCCAGAGTTCAATGAAAGAGAGATTTAGCTCATATATGGAAGAGAATATTTGTTCACTTGGTTGGTTTGCAGGCAGGACAGTAACAAGACCGGATTTATAAAAATCAGTGTTGATGCAGCATGAAGAATAACTGAAGTGGTTATTTTGATATTCCAAATGAGATATGGTGAGAGCCTGACCTAGGGGAAGAGCAGAGGTGATCAGGAAGGGAAAGCAAGTTTGTAGAAATTAAAAAAAGAATAGACTGGTGTTGATTATGGATTAGAGCACAGAAGTTAAAACTAAAAGAAATAACTTGAGGGTGATTTCTACTTAACTTCCTAGGGGACAATGATGGCACCTTATTATCTAGTTAAAAAATACTAGAGGTAAAGACAATTTGTATCTTGCTTATGTGAATTTCGAGATGCCTGGAAATATCACGTGAAGATGTCGAGTGGTTGTTATATATGCTATTCATTCAATTATGTTATTTTAGACCTATCATTTTAATTGAAATAAAAACATCATAGCTTATATTGTATGTAGGCAGTTTACACATGGTATAAGTTATGATGTTGTTATTTCAAATAAAAATGGTGTTTTTATTTAGACTGCCTACACAGTTTTATTTAGACTCCCTACACACAATATAAGCTATGATGTTTTGGTTTCAATTAAAAATGATAGTGGCCAATTCGTCTTTTTAATTATGATTTGTTTAGGCTCCAGACGTATGAAAAAATTAAAATGTATTTAACCAATAAATATAGAAGTTATTTTAACTAAGTTTGATAGAAAATAAAAACACCTAACTTAACTTTCATATCAAGATAAGGTAGCAATGCCTTGTGAAAAAGTAATAGAGTTAGCCCCAGTCACACTACACTATAGTTGTTAAAATAACTTGATTGTAATAGAGTAGGTTACTTATCTAAAACTTTTAAAAGATATAAACTGCATTTCATTCATCTAATGGATAATGTGTTGAATATATAAACAGGGATATATTTAGAATATCCACTTTCCATCTTGGCAGTTAAACATTTCCTATACAGTTCACATATACATTGCAATTGTATGCAAATCATAGCCTAGAGAACGTTTATATAGAAATTGAATTTTTTGTTTCAAAAATGCTTAAGATTGAAATGAAAGTAACATATTATAATTTCTAATGTGATTCTTTCCATTTTCAGAAAGATTGCATCTTGCCCAAGGAAGATATGTTTTTATATGGATATTTCTCTTTCATGAATTTATTTATTTAGTTTCACCAAAGTTTAGGTAAGGAAAGAGCTATACATCAGAAGCAAACATATTTTTGTGGCTACAGTGTAACCTTCCAGTTAATTCTAAATTAATTATTATTTCAATATTTCAGTAATAATGCCTTTCACTATTAATTATGCAACAATACACAGTCTACATGGAGGTTTTTTGGCACAGTTCCAAGTTTTGGTATTTTCTCTATAAAATGAATGTTAAAAATTATCCTATCTCCTTTCCTTTTCCTCTCACAAAGATGACAGTTATGTATGAAAAGAATTGTGACCAATGATATCACCTTAGCATAGCAGGCTCTGGGCAAGGGCAGTGGTTGACAGGGGAAAAGTAAACTAGCGACTGTGTGCCAGTCACTGTAACAAATTCTATATCGGCATGATTATATCTAGCACTGACATCTCTGTGAAGTTGGTATTGCTATTGACTGCTCTACATCTCATTTTAAAGGTGACAAAGTCATGCTAACAAATTTTTAACTATCTTCCTAAATTAGTATAATTACTTATAGCTTAAGGTATCAGCCTAGGTCTGTACAACGTATGAACTCAAGTTCTGTCTACTACATTTTGCTGGAGTAAAACAGGAACTGTGTAGGGAATGCTGGGCTGACCTTGTTTCTGTGATTTTCTTGATACTCTGGTGATATTTTACAATTTGTTGTATGGTTCTTTCTCCAAATCAAATTTGTTTGACAATAATCCACATCAATTAATTCAAAGTATAAAAGGGGTTTACTGAGAGAGAACACAGAGCACAGGCTTCTAACCAAACTCAACAATAGAGCAAAGAAGAGCTGGGTCACAAGCAAACGGGAACTAAAAATCAAAACCCAAAATTATTTTCTCTGTCATTCTATAACCATGTGGTTTTTCTCCTCGCTAATTTTTTTCCTCATATCAGCTATATTCTCCTTCAGTTGATCTCCTTTTCCCAATGTACACATAACTAAAAAGAGCTACCCATCTCAACTGCTACAGTGATCTTCCAGACTTTTTGCTGTCCAATGAGATAGCCACTAGTCACATATAGCTATTTGAACTTAAACTAATTAAATAAGAGAAAATAAAATAGTCAATGAATCTATATCGTTACTCACATTTTAATTTACCAACAGCCACATTTCCATCATCACAGAAAGTTCTATTTACAGCGACCCATATATTCTAGTTCTTCTTTGTCCATCATGTGTTTTTTGTAATTTATTTGTCTCCTGGTTCTAATTCTCAATTCACTGTAGACATTTCATGCAAGTTCCTGATCCTTTGCCAGAATTTGATGTCCTATCCTGGTCCAATCATTTTGGAGTAGGGGGAGAAAGGTCCACTGTCAAATGTGCAGGGCATGTGGGCAGGGGAGCAATGTTATGTACTCTATCTTTTCTTAATTTTCCATATACAATGTCCATATTGCTCAGGATTATAAATCATCCATTACCATCAAATTTTCCCTTATAAAGTAAAATTGGCCTTAATTTTTAAATTCGTTCCATTCCTCCAGTTCTTGTAAAATTTTAATTAGGATAGAAATCGGTAACTAGTAGATATTGGTAACTAGTAGATAGATAGTTACATTAGAAAAGATTTGTAATATCTTTTCTGATATTGCTTTCACAACAAAATTAAATAAATAGTTCAACAATAGAACATGTAGAGCTTAAAATTATTTTACCAGCAGGAAAATATTTTCGAACTGTATTGGGAAAGCCAAAATAATTCATTATTTCCTTGTTTTACCTCCCTATATAATGTTCTCTGATGTTGCTCTGAGCAAACTCTCCTTTAATATTTTTGGCTGAAATGCATGTTTGCTCATGATACACATGACGCAGTGTGAACTTCTTTTTCAAACTATGGCCACAAATGTCAACTCATCTACCCAAGAAGGAGTGTCAAGGAAGTTTTATTAGCCACATACATCATAGACTTGGGTATGATTTGCCTATGTCCCTGTGAACAACACTAATTCTCATTGCTATGGAATTAGATATTCAAGTGAGGAACCCAAAAGCTTGCACTTTATTGGCTATAAGGAAAATCTGCCTCTGGTTCTTGGCAAATGTTATTAGGGATGTTCTTTATAATTCTAAAGAAGGATTTATGAAGATCTTGTGGATGATGAAAAATTGACACCATAAAATAAAATTCTCTATTAGCATTCAATTTTATTGAGACTTACGTTAATCTTGTACTTCAAACTGTCTGATTAGTAGCTACATTGTTCTTTAACACCATTACCTGTAAATGATCCTATGAGGGAATCTTGCATAAATGATTCTATCCCTCAGAGACTTTTAAAAATAATTAATGCTTATGATAACTTTGAGTTCTTTGGATAAAAGAAGCTTTTGAAATAAACTGCTTATGATGTTATTAAATCGCTAATGATAGAAAAAAACATCTTAGAATGTTATTTGCATGAAAATTGGTACTATAGTTTTAGTGTGTGAACAACCAAAGGAAACCCAGTGATATACACAGTTATATTCTTTGAATTTTACTTTTAAATTGGGATAACGTAATAATTGTACATATTTATGAAGTATATAGTGACGTTTTACTACATAAAATGTATAGTGATCAGATCTGTGTAATTAGCATGTTCAATTTTTACTACTCTGTAATAGAAAATTCTTCCTAAAGTTGCTTTTATGTGACTAATATAAATACTATAACCATTTTGCAACTTTAAATTATGTTAATATTATGGATAATAACATTGTACATTCTCATTCATTTAAAATCAAGTCATCGAATATCTATTGTCACCAATATTTTCCAATATGCTTCAAAACCAAACTTAATAGCAGATAAATTATTCACTTTTAATAATAACAGAAACAACATTTCATTATGCTAACTCAATTTTCATTGAATCTTTCATCCTGTCTAACATAGGCAATTGCAATGCCTTCCCAGCAAGTGTCCTTACTCTTCTCTTAGTCTCTTTTCACTCTAATCATTCTTTACACTGTTATCTTGCCGTGACAAGATAAAAAACATCCTGATGCATGGAATCTCAGCTCTGTCTCAGTGTAACTTGGCAGCATGATTTCATTTCTATAATATTGGCTTTTCTCATCTGTAAAATAAAAATAATTCTTGTCTCTCGATATTATTGTAATGATTAAATTATGTATTATATGGGAAAACAACATGCATACTATAGAACCAGACTTATTCTTTGTAGAAATTTGCAATGTCTACTCACTTCCTGTGAATTAGGACCAATATCCTTATCAATGAAGCATATTCCTGTATTTGATAGCATGTCAGCGTGGCTACAATCAGTAATAATTTATTGTACATTTCAAAATAACTAAAAGAGCGTACCTAGAATGCTTGTAATGCAAAGAAATGATGAATGCTTAAGGTGATGGATAACTCCACTCTCAGCTCCCCATAAATTGTACCCCCATCTAGGCTTTTTAACACTGGATTCTGACCAAATGAGAAGTCCAAGGTGTGATAAAGAAGGCTTGAATTTCTTTCACTCTTAACCTGCTGCTTTCTCTAAAGCCACACTTTCATAGACTCTGCGCCTTCCATCTGGAATGACCCAGCCCATTATTTCCTTTTTCTACAACGTATCTACATTTAGTTTCCACACACTTTACTCAAGACATTTCTGAATCACTGTAGCAGAAATCTGCCCTCTCTTGGCCAAGCATGGTGGCTCATGCCTGTAACCCAGCCCTTTGGGAGGCCTAGGTCGGCGGATCACCTGAGGTCAGGAGTTCAAGACCAGCCGGACAAACATGGAGAAACCCCATCTCTACTAAAAATACAAAATTAGCTGGGCGTGGTGGTGCATGCCTGTAATCCCAGCTACTTGGGAGGCTGAGGCAGGAGAATTGCTTGAACCCGGGAGGCAGAGGTTATGGTGAGCGGAGATCATACCATTGCACTCCAGCCTGGGCAACAAGAGCAACATTCCATCTCAAAAAAATAAAAAATAAAAAATAATAATACCCAACTCAGAGATGCTACAGCTACTAAATGAGATAAACTACAATACATGTCCAAATATCATGTGAGTTTTTTTCCTTGAAAGTGCTAAATGAGGATTTTATTATTTTATATATGGAGGTTGTAGAAAGCTTTTTGTTAAGGCATCTTTTAAGCATAGACCTAAAGGAATCAAGAAAGAAAGGCTTGAGAATATCCAGGGAAAGGGCTTTCCAAACAGAGAAAAGAGGAAGTATGAAGCCCAAATGGCAGGCATCTTATGTGGTTAAAGCAGTGTAATCAAGGCAGAGTTAGAAGTTGAGTTTGAGAAGAAGGAGAAGGTGCAATTCATGCAAAGTCTTTGGGCCACGATAAAGAGTCATAACTCCTACTTTTACTTTGAGAGACAGTAGAGATCATGGAATTTGGATCAGATGATCACTTTAGTTGCTGTGTGGTGTGTGTGTGTGTGTGTGTGTGTGTGTGTGTGTGTTGAAAACAACGAAACTAGTGAGAAGTCTGTTACAATACTCTGTTAAAGATGATGGTGGGCTTTTCCTAGTGGAAGTGGTAAAGGTCTTGAGAAACAATTTCACCATGGATTTTATTTTTTATAGGAAAATGCCAATTAATAAAAAGAATATGCTAATTTGGTGGATGTGGAATTCAACAAAAAGAAAAGCGTTGAATATAACTCCAAATAGTTGAAAGTATAATTTTTGTTGTTGCTTTTAAGATGAAACCTTGCTCTGTCTCCAGGCTGGAGTGTAGTGGCGCAATCTCAACTCACTGCAACCTCCACCTCCTGGGTTCAAGCAGTTCTCATGCCTCAGCCTTCCAAGTAGCTGGGACTACAGGTGCGCACCACCATGCCCAGCTAATTTTTGTATTTTTAGTAGAGATGGGATTTCACCATGTTGGCCAGGATGGTCTCAATCTCTTGACCTCATGATCTGCCTTCTTCGGCCTCCCAACGTGCTGGAATTACAGGCATGAGCCATCATGCTGGGTCTAATGTATAACTGTTATTACAATTATTACAGGTATAGATTATATCCTTTTTGAGATGGGGGAAATAATGGCACTGATAAAATCTTTTTAGATTTTCTTTACCCCCATTACCAAGGGTAGTATATTCTCACTAGAGTGAGTTTCCGAAGAATGTTAGTTTAAGTGACCATAGTAATTGAAGAACCATATTCATGGTGTTAAATGACACTGATGGAAATTTGGGTGACAGCATTAGGATGAAAGGCTGGTCCCTGAGCTGGACAAATTTAAGTCTGAAATATGTTTCTATAACCACTAAGTGAAAATATGGAAGAGATAGCAAAGCTAGAGTAACAGATTTTTGAAATCCTTCTCATAGTTGAGCGGTTGAATAATGTAATGAAATGAAATTTCTAGAGAGCATTTATAACTGTTACCAAATAGGGGTCCCGATCTAGACCCAAGAGAGGGTTCTTGGATTCTAAACAAGAAAGAATTCAGGGCAAGTTGGAGAGGAAAGGGAAAGCAAGTTTATTAAGACAGAAAAGGAATGAAAGAAAGGCTTTTTCATAGACAGAACAACATGGAGGGCTGTTGGTTGCATCCCCCCCTTTATTTTTAGTTGTATTTTAATTTCTGGGATACTTGTGCAGAATGTGTACATTTGTTACATAGGTATACATGTGCCATGGTGGTTTGCTGCATTCATCAACCTGTCATTTCCTAATTAGGTATTTTGAATTATCTCTTAATTAGGTATTTCTCCTAATGATATCCTTCCCCTAGCCCTGCACCCCCTGAAAGGCTCCGGTGTGTGATGATCCCCACTCTGTGTCCATGTGTTCTCATTGTTTAACTCCCACTTATGAGTGACAACATGCGGTGTTTGGTTTTCTGTTCCTGTGTTAGTTTGCTGAGAATGATGGTTTCCAGCTTCATCCATGTCCCTGCAAAGGACATGAACTCAACCATTTTTATGTCTGCATAGTATTCCATGGTGTTTTTGTGGCACATTTTCTTTATCCAGTCTATCATTGATGGGCATTTGGGCTGATTCCAAGTCTTTGCTATTGTGAATAGTGCCGCAATAAACATATGGGTGCATGTGTCTTTATAGTAGAATGATTTATAATCCTTTGGGTATATACCCAGTAATGGGATTGCTGAATCAAATGGTATTTCTAGTTCTAGATCCTTGAGGAATCAACACTGTCTTCCACAATAGTTGAACTAATTTACACTCCCACCAACAGGGTAAAAGCATTCCTATTTCTCCACATCCTCTCCAGCACCTGTTGTTTCCTGACTTTTTAATGATCTCCATGCTAACTGGCATGAGATGGTATCTCATTGTGGTTTTTATTTACATTTCTGTAATGACCAGTGATGATGAGATTTTTTTCATATGTTAGTTGGCCGCATAAATGTCTCCTTTTAAGAAGTGTCTTTTTATATCCTTCATGCACTTTTTGATAGGGTTGTTTGTTTTTTTCTTGTAAATTTGTTTAAGTTTTCTGTAGATTCTGGATATCAGCCCTTTGTCGGAGAATAGATTACAAAAATTGTCTACATTTATATAGGTTGCCTGCCCATTTTTACGGTTGCTTCTTGATTATATGCTAAACCAAGGGAGGATTATTCATGCCTCCCCTTTTTAGACCATATAGGGTAACTTGCTGATGTTGCCATGGCATTTGTAAACTGTCACAGTGCTAGTAGGAGTGTGGCAGTGAGGACAACCAGAGGTCACTCTCATTGCCATCTTGGTTTTGGTGGGTTTTTATGACCTGTGTCTTGTACCAACCTCCTATCTCATCCTGAGACTTAGAATATCTTAATCATCTAGGGATGCAGCCCAGTAGTTCTCAGCCTCATTTACCCAGTCCCTGTTTAAGATGGAGTTGCTCTGGTTCAATTGCCTCTGAAATAGCTAGAAAACAAATAAGACTGAGAATAAAAACTTTGAAATCTGCAACATGTTTGAGATTATTCATAGACTTAAATTAATGAGATAAATGGAAAGATAACTAGGGAATAAGGTTGATTATATAAACAAATGAATAATTTTTATCAAAAAGCATCTAAGTATTGCCAATATGTCAACTCAAAAATATTTTTCAATATAAGTGACATATGACACAAGGGACGTATAACAATTTTGACTGTTTTAGTCAGGGTTTTTCAGAGAAATAGAATTATTAATAATAATAGATAGGTAGATAGATAGATAGATAGAGCCATAATACACTGAGATTTATTATTAGCTCCTGTGTTTATGTAGGCTGAGAAGTACCACAATCTGTCATCTATAATCTGGAGACGCAGGAAAACCAATGGTATAGTTCTGAGAACTGATGTAAGTCCTAGTTTGAGGACAGGAGAAGAATAATATTTCAGCTCAGCTGTTAGTCAGAGAGAACAAATTCTCCCTGCTTCCATCTTTTTATTTTATTCAGGACTTCAATGAATTGCATGATACCCATTCTTGTTGAGGAGGGCCATTTGCTTTACTCAGTCTACAACACAAATGCTAATCGCATCCAGCATCACCTTGCACACACACCTAGGAATAACTTTTAGCCAAATATGTGAGCACCCCATATCCAGCTCAAACGGATACATAAAATTAATCATCATATTGACTGTATGACACTGTCCAATATAGTAAAGTAAATGCCATTTTTCTATTGAGAAGATCCATTTAAAATTTCATTGGCAATTTTAGTGTATAAAGTTCAAGGTCCTAGATAATATTAATAAATAATTAATTTGTTAATTTAACTATCTACATAGTTATCATTAGTTACAACAAATCAATTTTAAATATTATTTATCAAGTCTCATAAAATCATATGAGTAGAACACTGATTTTGAATTTTTTTTATGCTTGTGGACAATTTTACTCAGGGAATGTGGGATCCTCCTCTAGACTCTAATATAAAAAGAATTTTGATATTCCCACACTGATTAAGTTGTGGTGACCATGTAGAATGTTTTTGGAAATTCAGGCATTTGAGGAAGTCCATTGAGGTGCTTTTTTTTTTTTTTTTTTTAAATTAGTGTATTTTTTTATTCTTTTTTTTTCCAGTTTTTTTTATTATTATTATACTTTAAGTTCTAGGGTACATGTGCATAACATGCAGGTTTGTTACATATGTATACGTGTGCCATGTTGGTGTGCTGCACCCATCAACTCGTCAGCACCCATCAACTCGTCATTTACATCAGGTATAACTCCCAATGCAATCCCTCCCTCCTCCCTCCTCCCCATGATAGGCCCCGGTGTGTGATGTTCCCCTTCCCGAGTCCAAGTGATCTCATTGTTCAGTTCCCACCTATGAGTGAGAACATGTGGTGTTTGGTTTTCTATTCTTGTGATAGTTTGCTAAGAATGACAGTTTCCAGCTGCATCCATGTCCCTACAAAGGATGCAAACTCATCCTTTTTTATGGCTGCATAGCATTCCATGGTGTATATGTGCCACATTTTCTTAATCCAGTCTGTCACTGATGGACATTTGGGTTGATTCCAAGTCTTTGCTATTGTGAATAGTGCCGCAATAAACATATGTGTGCATGTGTCTTTATAGCAGCATGATTTATGATCCTTTGGGTATATACCCAGTAATGGGATGGCTGGGTCATATGGTACATCTAGTTCTAGATCCTTGAAGAATCGCCATACTGTTTTCCATAATGGTTGAACTAGTTTACAATCCCACCAACAGTGTAAAAGTGTTCCTATTTCTCCACATCCTCTCCAGCACCTGTTGTTTCCTGACTTTTGAATGATTGCCATTCTAACTGGTGTGAGATGGTATCTCATTGTGGTTTTGATTTGCATTTCTCTGATGGCCAGTGATGATGAGCATTTTTTCATGTGTCTGTTGGCTGTATGAATGTCTTCTTTTGAGAAATGTCTGTTCATATCCTTTGCCCACTTTTTGATGGGGTTGTTTGTTTTTTTCTTGTAAATTTGTTTGAGTTCTTTGTAGGTTCTGGATATTAGCCCTTTGTCAGATGAGTAGATTGCAAAAATTTTCTCCCATTCTGTAGGTTGCCTGTTCACTCTGATGGTAGTTTCTTTTGCTGTGCAGAAGCTCTTTAGTTTAATTAGATCCCGTTTGTCAATTTTGGTTTTTGCTGCCGTTGCTTTTGGTGTTTTAGACATGAAGTCCTTGCCCATGCCTATGTCCTGAATGGTAATACCTCGGTTTTCTTCTAGAGTTTTTATGTTATTAGGTCTAACATTTAAGTCTCTAATCCATCTTGAATTAATTTTCATATAAGGAGTAAGGAAAGGAGCCAGTTTCAGCTTTCTACTTATGGCTAGCCAATTTTCCCAGCACCATTTATTAAATAGGGAATCCTTTCCCCATTTCTTTTTTCTCTCAGGTTTGTCAAAGATCAGATGGCTGTAGATGTGTGGTATTATTTCTGAGGACTCTGTTCTGTTCCATTGGTCTATAGCTCTGTTTTGGTACCAGTACCATGCTGTTTTGGTTACTGTAGTCTTGTAGCATAGTTTGAAGTCAGGTAGCGTGATGCCTCCAGCTTTGTTCTTTTGACTTAGGATTGTCTTGGCAATGCGGGCTCTTTTTTGGTTCCATATGAACTTTAAAGCAGATTTTTCCAATTCTATGAAGAAACTCATTGGTAGCTTGATGGGGATGGCATTGAATCTATAAATAACCTTGGGCAATATGGTGATTTTCACAATGTTGATTCTTCCTATCCATGAGCATGGTATGGATTCTTCCATTTGTTCGTGTCCTCTTTTATTTAACTGAGCAGTGGTTTGTAGTTCTCCTTGAAGAGGTCCTTTACATCCCTTGTAAGTTGGATTCCTAGGTATTTTATTCTCTTTGAAGCAATTGTGAATGGAAGTTCATTCCTGATTTGGCTCTCTGTTTGTCTGTTACTGGTGTATAAGAATGCTTGTGATTTTTGCACATTAATTTTGAATCCTGAGACTTTGCTGAAGTTGCTTATCAGCTTAAGGAGATTTTGGGCTGAGACAGAGGTGCTTTTGAAAAAACAAAAAATGTTCTCCTGATAAAAAGAGAAATGAACATACTGCAAAGGTTCCTCTCCCCTTTCCTGCCTTTTGACACAATTGTTTAAGAGCACAATGCCCTGAGCACTGTCAGCATTTTACGTGTATATGACTTCCTAACTTCCTATCTTGTAACTTTAAGGGCTTAAACCTGAAGACAAAAATCAGCATATTTATGAAATAGCAAAAAGACCTAAGAACTTAAGTTTTTCATAACACTATTGAGCCACTGAACTATCCCTGATACTGCAACCTCATGACATTTTGCCATCAGGGTTAACAAATATCCTTGCTGTTTAAGTCACTTATAGTCAGACATTCTCTTGCCTCCACCTCAAAGTATTTTAAATGATGCAATAAACAAGATAAGAAGTTAGCAAAATGGCAGCAGACTTGACTTAGGCATGGTTCAATCCTGGATGCACATGTTTTCAAATGGGAGTTAGCAGTAAGAAATAAAAAAGACAAGTGATATTTGACAACAAGCAACTGCAAATGTCATAGTTTTGTGAAGCTTCTTGGTTACTATCTTATCACTAATACTATCTTATCACTAATTTGTTAGTTTCCTGAGTAGCTTCCAAGTAGGCAAATCATAATCACTTGAAGATGCTTGTTAAAATGTAGATTTATATTGCAGCACTATTTACAATAGCAAAGACTTGAAACCAACCCAAATGTCCGTCAATAATAGACTGGATTAAGAAAATGTGGCACATACACACCATGGAATACTATGCAGCCATAAAAAAGGATGAGTTCATGTCCTTTGTAGGGACATGGATGAAGCTGGAAACCATCATTCTCAGCAAACTGTTGCAAGGACAAAAAACCAAACACTGCATGTTCACAGTCATAGGTGGGAATTGAACAATGAGAACACCAGGACACAGGAAAGGGAACATCACGCACTGCGGCTTGTCAGGGGGTAGGGGTAGGGGGGAAGGGATAACATTAGGAGAAATACCTAATGTAAATGACGAGTTAATAGGTGCAGCATGCCAACATGGCACATGTATACATATGTAACAAACCTACATGTTGTGCACATGTACCCTAGAACATAAAGTATAATAAAAAAAAATGTAGATTTATTGGCATCATCACTTTCAGACTTTGAATCCACAAGGGTTTATGAATCTACATTTTAAACAATCCCAAAGGGATTCTTGTGTAGATTAAAGTTAGGGCTGCCAAGAGGTAAATTTAGGGTGTTAATCCCAACGGCTCCAAATAGGGGGAACTAATCACAGAGATCTGAGCTCTGTTTAGACCCTCACCTTTCCTGCAGAGTAGTTCCCGCAGAGTACTTCCAGTGCTGGATAAAATTAAGATTTTGGTTTCAGTGACTTAGAGGATAGGGGAGTTATCATCACTGGCAGCTGATGATAATAATTACCCAGCACTAGAGGTACTTCGCTGGCTCAGGAAAGGTGAGAGACTAAAACTTCCAATGGGGCAACACTTCTTCCCACTTGAAAAGGCATGAGAACGAGGAACAAATAGAAATGCAGCAGAGATTTCAAACAAGATGATATTTGAAAAGAAACATGTGTTTTTCATAATTAAATAAATTAAGGAGCCAAGTAAAACAAATTTAAAATAGTAACTGGGGCAAAATCAAGATGGTTCAAAATAAACAAAATGATATGTGAAAAAGTATGGATAATCAGCATAGGTGACCCCATTTAAAAAATACTAAAAAAGAAGAGAGATACAGAACAGTGAATAGGGAGGCAATTCCATTATTGAAACAATGCCAGTACCCTACTTTCTGAAAAGACTTTTCCTTGTATCTAAAGGTGACAAAGAATTCACTAATGTATTTTGTGTTACTGTATTAATAGAGAAAAATGTGTGGTGGATAGTCAAGGCAAAGGAAAGAACTAGTCCTTGATTCTAAAACTCGTTTCAGGAAGAAAAAATGCTTGAGTGAATAAACAAATGAGTTCATAAATAGCGTGCTTAAGATTAGTAACTCAACAATAGATATTTAAATATGATAATATAAAACTTGCTTTTGTTTGTCTGTTTGTTTTTTCAAGATGGAGTCTTGCTGTGTTGGACTGGAGTACATTGGCGTGATCTTGGTTCACTGCAACCTCTGCCTACTAGGTTCAAGCAATTCTCCTGCCTCAGCCTCCTGAGTAGCTGGGATTACAGGCGCCCACTACCATGCCCAACTAAGTTTTTTATTTTTAGTAGAGACGGGGTTTCACCATGTTGGCCTGGCTGATCTTGAACTCCTGACCTTGTGATCCACCCACTTCGGACTCCCAAAGTGCTGGGATTACAGGCATGAGCCACCACACCTGGCCCAAAACCTGTTTTAAAAATAATTAAAATTTTGGTTTCAGTGACGTAGAGCCTAGGAAAATCCTGATCCAAGGAAGACCTTTTATCTCATTGTTCTCCTCTGCCATTCTTTAAACTACTCCTCCAGAAGTCCCTCAATAAAATGGCTCAACCCACACCAAAAATAAATAAATAAATAAATAAATAAATAAATAAATAAATAAATAAAATGACATTTCGAGGCAGGTGAAAAGAAAATTTAGAAACATAGCAAAAACATTCTGAACCAAAAATGAGCTGTTAATTTATTTCCTAACTGTAGCAGGCAAATGTCAGCTTGATTTTCTTTTCCAAACTGAGAAATATATGCCCTCCTTGTGAAGGGAATATTAGTCAGAATTTGATCTCTCCAAACTACTCTTGTAGTTTTTTTTATAATAAATGAGTTATAAAATTATGCATCATTAATATCTTTGCTTATTCTCAGAGAGTACGGACATCATAATTTGTGTTTATTTCAGTTTTATCTATATGGAAATTGGTGACCACTCATTGATATTATATTTTCCCACTCTGTCATTCCACATTCTTTTATCAGGAAATTATCCAAGATAGAAAATAAAGTATCTCAGATTTTTTTTAAAAATGCAGAAACCCTTGCAATTTTATTCTTCTAAGCAGTGTTTAGTTCATGACTATCACTCAGCTGTTCAGGACAAAAATACTATTGCTCGATAGATTCTCTGGGATTAGAGTATACTTTTGAAACATCAATATACAGGAGTCTTTAAAATGGGTTAAAAACAGACTTGATTGTAGTGGCTCCATTGCAAAACAATGGGCCATCTGTTTCATTAAGTCTTTAACAGTACTCAGTCCTTTACTTCCTCTTGGCTAAATCTGTTTTTTTCCCCCCAGAGTTGTTGAGTTTCAGCCAGCTTAATTCACAACCCTCTTCAAGAGTTGTTCTCTTGCTAAATAGCTGAGCATCAGCTGGCTCAGCCACTGAATCGCTACCGGAATATTATTGCTTCCCTCCTTTCCACATTCTCCTTATAAGTCTATTTTCTCTAGTAGTTGGAAGCAGCTGACATACATAAATTTGGACAAAAAAGTTTTATATAATACAATGCATTATGAAAGACTGAACTACTCAGTAGATACATATTATATATTCACTTGTATATGTGTGTGTATAAAGTGATGTCTCACTTGTCTTATAATTTCAATGTCATACACATTCCATGCTTGTTACCACTTAGAAATTGTCACCAAAATAATGCCATTGTGTGAGATTCTGTTGATTGTCTTCTCACGATTCTATCTTAATTTTATTTAGTTAACCACTTCCATTAACTTAGCTATTTGCCTCTGCTATCTCTCCAGAGAAGGTGGTTCTGATTAGATCTCAAAGACTGGCTGCTTTACTAGCTTATTTCACTAATAAAAAAAAAAAAAATCCAGTAGAATTTATGATTTGTACATTCAAAAAAATCATAAATCAGATACTATTGTACACCAGATACAGTGCTGCTGAGCTCTCTAAGCTCTGGGAAGCAAATGCTGGGAAAATCTCTCTTCACAACACCACGCTAAATATTCTGTATAATAGCATGTAGTACATAATGGAAGCAATAAACAAAGTGAAATCTGACTGGAAAGGTAAGGCGGACAGCTTCAGGGAACAAGCTCTCCTATGATAAGTAGGGATTTTCTGGATAGCCAAAGAAGAAAATTCCCTGTGGCTGGCAAAAGGAAATATTCTCCATTATAACAAAGTGTATCATAACATAGTGCGTAAAAGTGACTACTTGTAATTCCGTACAAACGTGTGAAAAAGTATAAAAACAGAGGGGCCAAAAATTATTCCTGGATCTAGATCCTGGAGAACTCTGAGAGCCAAACAAAAGAAATTAATCTTTATCCTAAAGGTTTTAGGCTAAGAATGAGTATGAAGGAAAGACAGAGTGGTCACAGGATATGATAGAGTCACAGAACTTGGTATTGTCCGGAGGAGAAAGAATCACAATGCAAAGGTAATTTCACTGGAGATAGAAGAAAGACCAATTTAAAGAATGTGTGAGAGGTAATTTCAACAACGTTGGCAAGCAAGTGGATGTAGGAAATTAAGAAAATGAAGATTTGTGATTAAATTCTGTTTTCATTTTTTTAGATTGAGCTTTTTATGATATTGTGTGGCCATCGACAGGGAGGTGAAATTGTATAGGAGAGTAGATTTGTAGAGTGTGAAAAAATGTTTCTTTTTGAACATACCGAGTTTGAGATGGCTGTGGTAGATTTCAACAGACAATTGGGTACGTAGACTTGAAGTTAAGGAAAAAGCTCCATGTCGGAGATGAGATTTAGGAGTCGTCACCATAACTCATAGTTATAAAAGTCAATCCAGGGAAAGTTGAGAGCAAGAAGGTACTGAGGCTGGGAATCTCAGGACTATCCATACATGTAGAATATAAACAGACAGAAATTCCAGGACAACATTGCAAGGAAAAATGTTAGAGAAATGGTAGAGAATATAAAAACTAGTGATGAAATAAAAATTTTTAAAAATAAATAATCATCATGTAAAAATTACAAATACACATGGAATCAATGCAAATGCCCATCAGTGATAGACTAGATACACCATGGAATACTATGCAGCCACAAAAGGAATGAGATCATGTCCTTTGTAGGGGCATGGATGAATCTGGAAGTCATTATCCTCAGCAAGCTAACACAAGAAGAGAAAACCAAACACTACATGCTCTCACTTGTAAGTGGGAGCTGAACAATGAGAACACATGGACGCAGGGAGGGGAACATCATACTCTGGGGCCTGTGCAGGGAAGTTGGGAAGGGGAAGCATCAGGATAAATACCTAATGCATACCAGGCTTAATACTTAAGTGATGGGTTGACTAGTGCAGCAAACCACCATGGCAAATGTTTCTCTGTGTAACAAACCTGCATGTCCTGCACATGTACCCTGGAACTTAAAATAAAGTAAAAAATAATTAGGTCAATAAAAATGAAAATAAAAGAAATATTCAACTTAAAAAGATAGGAATACAGCAAGAAGTTAAAAAAAAAAAAAAAAAAAAAAAAAAAAAAAAAACCTAAATAACTAGGAATGGTGACTCTTACCTGTAATCCCAGCACTTTGGGAGCCATAAGTGAGCAAATCACTTGAGCTCAGGAATTCAAGACCAGCCTGGGCAACATGGCAAGATCCTGTCAAAAAAATACAAAAGTTAACTCAGAGTGTTGGTGTGTGGTTGTAGCTGTAGTCCCAGCTACTATGGAGGCTGGGGTGAAAGGATTGCTTGAGCCCTGGGAGGTCATGGCTGCAGTAAGCCAAGACTGAACCACTGCCCTCCAGTCTGGGTGACAGAGCAAGATCTTGTCTCAAAAAACAAACAAACAGATAATAAAACCAAAACAAATATACTTAAATCTTCTTAAGGGTGAGGAATATTCCTTTCCTTTAAAAAACTTTATTGATACATAATAATTGCATATATTTACAGAGTACATGTGATATATTCATATAATGTGTAATGACCAAGTCGTGTTAATAAGGATATCCATTGTCTCAAACATTGATTACTTTTTAGAACATTCTAAAATTTCTCTTTTCGCTATTTTTATATGCACAGTAAATTGTTAACTATAGTCATCTTACAGTGCTCTCAAATGCTAGAACTTATTCCTTCTGTCTGTGTTTTTATACCTATTAACCAACCTCCCTTCCTTCTTTTCTCCCCACTACTATTCCCAGCCTCTAGTAACCATGATTGTACTCTACCTTCAAGAGATCAACATTTTTCTAATTTCCACAACTGAGTGAGAAAACGCAATATTAGGTTTTCTGTGCCTAGCTTATTTCACTTAACATAGTTTCCTACAGTCCTTTCCATGTTGCTGCAAGTGACAAAATTCCATTCTTTTTTATAGCTGAATAATATTTCATTCTGTATATATACCACATTTTCTTTATTCATTTATCCATTAATGACTTATTAGGTTGATTTCATATTTTGGCTGTGGGAAATAGTGCTGCAATATATATGGGACTACATATATCTCTTCCATATACTGACTTATTTTCTTTTGGATAAATACTCAGCAGTAGGATTGCTGAATCACATAATAAATGTATTTTTAGCTAGTTAAGAAACCACCTACTGTTTTCTATCGTGGCTATACTAGCTTACATTTCCACCAATGGTGTACTGAGATTTCCCTTTCTCTGCATTCTGGAAAGCATTTGTTATTGTTCCTGTTTTTGATGATAGCCATTCTAATTGAGTGAGATGATACCTTATTGTGGTTTTGATTTTCATTTTTCTTTTGATTAGTGATGTCGAGTATGTTTTAATACATCTGTTGGCCACTCATGTGTTGTCTTTTGTGAAATGTCTATTCAGATCATTTTTCTATTTTTATTTGCATTATTTGTTTTTGGTTATTGAGGAGTTTGAGTTCCTTATATATTCTGGTTATTAATCCTTTGTCTGATGGATAGTGTGTAAATATTTTCTCCAATTCTGTAGGCTGACTCTACCCTGTTGATTATTTCCTTTGTTGTGTGGGAGCTTGTTAGCTTGACAGAATCCCATTTGTCTATTTTTGCTTTGGCTGATAGTGCTTTTGAAGTCTTACCCCTCAAAATCTTTGCCCAGACCGATGTCCTAAAGCATTACTCTAATGTTTTCTTCCAGTATTTCATAGTTTCAGCTCTGACATTTAAGTTTTTAATGCCTTTTGATTTAATTTTGGTAAGTAGTGAGAGGGATGTAGTTTTATTCTTATCCATGTGGATATGCAGTTTTCCCAGGACCATTTATAGTAGACACTGTCTTTCTTCAAAAAGTATATTCTTGGTGCCTTTCTCAAAAATGAGTTCACTGTTGATGTATAGAAATGCTATTGATTTTGCACCCTATTTTTGTATTCTGCAACTTTATTGAACTTGTTTTATCAGTTCTAACAGTTTTTTTGGTGGAGTTCTCAGTTTTTTTTTTAAAGATAGGATCATGTTATCTGTGAACAATGATAGGATCATGTTATCTGTGAACAATGATAATTTGACTACCTTTCCTCTAATGTTGATACCCTCTCTTCACTTTCCTTTCCTATTAGCTCTGGTTAATACTTTCAGTACTATGCTGAATAAATGTGGTAAAGGGGACATTCTTGTTTCAGATGCTACAGGAAAAATCTTTCAGTTTTTTATCGGTATGATATTAGCTATGGGTTTAGGCTTGATTGTGTTGTGGTATGCTAGTTCTATATGCAGTTCCTTGGGAGTTTTTATCATGAAAGAGTATTAAATTTGATTGAATGCTTTTTCAATATCTATTGAAATAAATACATAGTTTTGGTTCCTGTTTCTGTTAATATCATGTATCACATTTATTTATTTGCATATGTTGAAGCATCCTTGCATCCCTGAGATGAATCCCACTTGATCATGGTGAATGATATTTTTAATGTGTTGTTGAATTTGGTTTGCTGGTATTTTGTTGAGAATTTTTACATCTATGTTCATCAAGATATTGGCCTGTAATTTCCTTTTTAGGTTGTGCCCTTGATTTCGTTTTGGTATCACACTAATGTTGGTCTTACAGAACGAATTTGCAGGTGTTTTCTCCTCTTCACTATTTTTTTATAAAACAGTTTGAGTAGAATTGGTCTGAGTTCTTCTTAAAGAGTTTGGTAGATGTTCCCCTTCTTATGTCCATGTGTTCTCATTGTTCAACTCCCACTTATGAGTGAGAACATGTGGTGTTTGTTTTTCTGTTCTTGTGATAGTTTGCTGAGAATGATGGTTTCCAGCTTCATCCATGTTGGGGGATTGGGGATTAGGGGAGGGATAACATTAGGAGAAATACCCAATGTAGGTGACAGGTTGATGGGTGCAGCAAATCACCATGGCACGTGTATACCTGTGAAACAAAACTGCATGTTCTGTACATGTACCCCAGAACTTAAAGTATATTAAAAAAAAAAAAAAAAAAAAGGAAGAAAAAAAGATACAAAAAAAAGGGAGTTTAGTAGAATTCAGCAATGAAGTCATAAGGTCCGGCATTTCCTTTGATCGGAGACTTTTTATTACTGCTTCAATCTTGTCATTCATTATTTTTCTGTTCATGTTTTCTATTTTTTCATAGTTCTACTTGGGTAGGTTGTATACGTCTAGGAATTTATCTATTTTCTCTAGGTTTTCCAATTTGTTGACTTACAGCTATCCGTAACAGTTTCTAATGATCTAACAGTTTCTAATATTTTTGTGGGTATCAATTGTAATGCCTCTTTTTTAATGTATGGTTTTCTTTATTTGGGTCTTCTCTCTTTTTCTCTTAGTCTAGCTAAAGATTTGTCAATTTTGTTATCTTTCAAAGCGCTAGCTTTTTAGTTTGCATCTTTTTTATATTTTTGTCATAATTTCATTTACTTCTGATCTGATCTTTGTTATTTCTTTTTTCTATTAATTTTGGCTTTGGTTCATTCTTGCTTATCTAGTCCCTTGAGGTGCATGCTGAGTTTCTTTATTTACATGTTTTCACATTGCCTATTTCTTAGCCAATTATGTTATTATTGTTTTTAATTCATTTATGTCTAGTGTTTCATCATTGGAACACTAAGCATTTGGGAGTTATTTATATCCTACTGCTCAAGGTCATTGCCAAGGTCTGATTACAAAAATTCTAAAAATTACACCATCAGGAAAAAATGGGTTGATAGTTTGTCTTTCAGTCTTCATACTTTCAATATAAGTGGTTTACTTAGCTGAATAATAGGTTAGAGTGTTCTGAATTTGTTTTTCTTGTACCAGTGAGTTTAACCTTCAGACGTTTTCTTGTTACATGTTAGCACCCATTTCCTACATTGAAGAACTCTCTTTAGCATTTCTTGTGTTGATGAATTCCCTCAGCTTTTGTTTGTCTGAGAAAGTCTTTATCTTTCCTTTGTATTTGAAGCATAGCTATGCCGAGTACAATATTTGTTGACATTTTCTTTTCCTTCAGCAGCGTAAATATAGCATCCCATTTTCTCCTGGCCTGCAGGATTTCTGCTAAGAAATCTGCTCAAAACTATACTGGCGCTCTGTTTAATGTAATATGTTTCTTTTCTCTTGATGCCTTGAATAATTTTTATTTTTCTTTGATTTTCGCTAATTTATTTATGATTTGCCTTAGGAATTTCCTCTTTGAGTTGAATTTAATTTGTGACCTCTGACCTTCCTTTACTTATATGGTGGTGTCTTTCTCCGGATTCAGGAAATTTTTAGCCATTATTTCTAATACGTGTTTTTTAGACATTTTTCTCTCTTGTTACCTTTGAAAATTCCTATTATGCACAGGTTAGTTCATTTGATAGTGTCACATAATTCTCACAGACCTTCTTCGCTCTTTTTATCTTTTTGCTCCTCTGATTGAATAACTTTATATGCTTTATCTTCAAGCTGCTAAGTCTTTCCTCAGTTTGATCAAGTCTGCTGTTGAAACATTTTAATGAGTTTTCAGTTCAGTTATTGTATTCCATATGTCTACATTTTCTATTTGGATTAAATTGTTTCCATTTGTTTGTAAAATTTCTCATTTTTTTTCCTGGATTGTTTTCCATATTTTCTTTAGGTTCCTACCCACATTGTTGTGATTTTCTGAACTTCTTTAGGAGGATTATTCTAAATTTTCTGTTCAGTATTTCATACACTTTCAATTATTCTGAGTCTCTTCTTGGTGCTTTGTTGCTTTCTTTTGGTGGTGTTATATTTCCCTAAGCTATCACCAATCTTGTATCTTTAAACTGGGGCCTGTACATTTGAAGAGACACTCACCCCTTCCAGTTTTTGCAGTTGTTATTTAGTGGTGTTAGACTTTAGCTATATAACATCAAAACTTAAATGCTGGCTTGTTGTTTTCTACCATTCTGGAGAGGACTGTAAGTAAGCACTGTAAGTAAAACACTCCTCTGGAATTAACTTGTTTCCCTACCATTATTTCCAGGTCTGGGGGAGACTTATAGTGGACGTTGGAACTTAAACATCACTGCAGAACTAAATTGCTGCACTGATGTTCTCAATGTGAGGAAGACTTACAGCGAGCACTGAAAGCTGAATGTTGTCCCAGAATTGTATTGCTGTTTTGCCTTTGTTTTCCAGACCAGAGAATACTTAAGTGGGGACTTGAACTTAATCCCAACCTTTTAATTATTTCCAGAGTAGAGGAAGGTGCCATGGGAACACATGGGCTTTGTGAAAAAAGCTGGTTAAGAATTCAGGCCTTCCTGTCGATTGTAACCCCTGCTGTGCATAATCTCTTCACTATGAAAACGCTATTAATGGGAGCACAGAATAGCCTCCAAAATATGAGTGCCAGCCATTGTGATCAGTACCCTGCTCTTTGTCCCCAATTCACCAGGGGTGGTTCGGCCCACCTGACACTCTCAGTGGTTCCTGCGGGACAGGACCAGAGTGAGCTTCCTGCAAAGATTCCCAGACTGGTGAGGAGATCGAACGCCCACTTTCAATTTGCTCCTCTCACCTTGGCAACTGTGGTCTAGGGAAATTCTCTGTGAATGGCATTAACTGGCTTGTGGGAGAGGGCTGCACAGTCTGAAATGACCATTTCTTTTGCCAATTGTAGCTTCTCTTGATTCCATAAGATCAGTGAGCTTCTTTGCTTCTCTCTGAATTCTGGTGAACTCAGGGTGTTATTTTTGTCTTTGAATAGTTTCTAGTTGTATTTTTATGAGAGGAATGATGCCAGGGAATATTCTATTCCACAATCTTGCTGACATTCTCCCTATACTGCATTTTTAACTGCTTGTGGGCATGACCACATTGGTATATTATGTTTTATCTATGTATTTCAAAGCACTGAACCGATGTTTTGCACAGAATATGTGTGCTGAAAATCTGATGATAGCACACACAAACATGTTTTTAAACATCATAAATCCATATATGTGAGTATTGAATAAAAAGTAGCATGGATAAGTCAAATATATGAAATCTGTCAGCTAGGGTAGCCAGGTTAAGGACAGAAATAGAAGAGAATGGTAGTATGAAGAGTGACGTATATGCAGTTTGATTTGGAAAAGACCACAGGTTGTTGGTCTATTTGTGCAGTCTTAGATAATGACAACTTTGCCTGAGCTATTTCTGAATGGCTAATGACAATGTCAATAACATGCAGCTCTACTCTTCACTGGAGTTACTGAAATCTGTCATCAGCATGAATTGATGTGCTTGTGCATTGGTAGGGAACAATATCCTTTAGCCATAGAGATTAAGTCATTATTGACCAAACATATAGCCCAAAAGATTATAGGTTAGGCAGAGTATTGTTAGGGGAAAAAAAGTCAAAACACCCACCTTTTTCTTCTTACTATTTTGTCAAGCCTCAGTTCATCTTGGGCTTTAGAATTAATGTTCCTCTCCTTACAGGTTTTCTAAGCTTGGTTTTTGTTACACTGTGTATTTTGAAAATGTGAGCTCATTAGAGAATTTATTGACAAAACCTTCAGGTTCTTTAGGCATTTTTAGATTTTCTGTAACAGCTATAATACCCGTGTTTACATTAAAAGCATTGGGTATATTGTAAGTTTTAAATTATGGAAATCTATTTATATTTTCTTATTATTAAAATCTTGTATAAAAGTCTGATTATAGTAATATTTTTCTGATATCACTGTTTTGGAAAACATATTTTATTTCAGCAAGTAATTTCTCTTAATATTCAAAATTGATGCAAAGAAGTGACCCTGCTTCAGTTTTCTATCTTATCCAGAAAACTACCATGAGAAATAACAAATGGTTTGTTGAAGCCCAGATGCACAGAGTTCAACATATATGCCTCAGCAATCAATCAAGTAACTTTATTAACAAGGTAATGTTATATAAATGTCACTGTTTTTACAGATAATCTATATCACTCTTCTTCTGCCTTATATTAATGATCTTCTATTTATTCCTAGTATCAATATTTTAGTTTGTGTCCATGCAGATTACTTAATAACTTTGTTTACTCTCATTTCTACTTGTCTCTCATATTAATTTCCTTCTGATGGACTCCATGTCTAAAGTCTTTTTTCCTCTTTCTCCAGTACAACCTGCACATTCCTATCACATACATCTTTTAAAGCTACTGCTCTATGTATTGTCCTGTTTAAAAGCTTCCATTGTCTCCCCATGTCTATTGAACACACTTCCATGCTTTATCCCTTAACATTACCATTCTATTTATCATATTTTGATGTTTTCAATGATTTGGCCTTTCTTCTCTTCATCTACAGGAAGTTCAATGGCATACTTAGGGTGAGGTGTGGGTAGTGTCCCCTGGATGTGCGCAATGAGGTATGAGGAAGAGTGTTGAGTTTATTATCTGTAGGCAATTATTAAAAAATAAAATCTAACAGAAGTCCATTTGATAGTTATTATCACCTATTTAAGCAATTCTAAATGATGTTTGAAATAAAATACTCCTTTATTAAAATAAAATCTACTTGGTCTAAATTCTAAATAGCTGTTGCAGTTATGATTGGGTTTTCATACTGTATATGTAAGCTGTAAATTAACACTTTTATTATTGTATAATGAACATTGCTTTCTATATAGAGTTTATTCATATAACTCCCAATTATTTAATCAGCCAAAACAGGTATGGACTAAAGGAAACTGATTCACTTTCAAGAACATATATGTAAGTAACTATTCGGTATGTTAGAGCTTGCTTTGGGCAAAATGCTAGTAATTTTCCTGGATATAAACACTAGATTCAAATTAAGTGATAATATTATAATTATGAATACAAAGAAACAGAAGTCACTTTAATTCTGACAGTCTATGTAACTACTTAGAGTTCTTATTTGTATACAAACTTATAACTGAAACAGGCAGAACTGAAGTGAAATATATTTCTTTAGCAAGCACAATTTTTGGCAGAATTTAGCAAGCATAAATTATATTTGTCAGCAAAGGCTTTTACTTCTGAATGCTACTACAGTGTATGTATCATCCCATTATCATAGATATTTTCTGCCTTATATTCTAGGTATTCATATGCATGCATTATTATTCTTAAACTTATGAGTTTCTTGATGACAGGTAGTATGATTGATTATATTATGAATCTCCCATACCATTATCCTACTCCTTTGCACAATATGTATTTGTTGACTAAATGTAAATTTGTTCAGCCAAACTTTAATATTTGTAATTTTTGTGTATAATCAGTGATAAAGTTGGTACTCAATAATTAGTAATGTTTGTCTTATATTTAAATTGGTTTTAAATGACATACCACTATTTCAGATGACTATGAAAGAAAAAAAAGAAAAACTCTCATAAAATTATATACAGTAAGCAAATTTGGAAACTATCTCTACATTTACTAATCCAACAAAAAGCATTGAGTATGCAAGTGTGGCAACAACTCTTGCATATGCAAGAGAGACAAAGTCCCTGCTCTCATGGGGGTGGATAAAACAGTAAGGAAACATTAGCTAGACAGTGATCAATGTTATAAAGAAAACAGGACAAAGAATGTGATACTCTGATAAATGCTCAGGGAAGTTTAAGAATTTTAGAATGGGTTATCACAGCTGAGAATTAACTAAGATCAAGAAATTTTTATATATGTTACTATACATATATTATATTATTATATGTAATATATATACCAGACACATAGCTATATATGTATGTCTATATATCTATTTCTGTGTCATGGTACCAAAGAAAATGAAGAAAGTCAATATAATTTTGGATGATGAAAAGTGGATAGAGCTGCTCTGAAAAAAGAAATTGTGAAGGGAATGAGAAGACTGGTCACAGATTGTGTGAAAACATTTATAAAAGATATATTTGAGAAAGTACTATTCAAAATACATAAAGAACTCTCAAACCTCAACAATAAGGAAACAAATAGCTTAAATTTGAAAAATGGGCAGAAGAGCTAAATGAAAACCTTACCAAAGAAGACATAAAAATGGCAACCGATCACATGAAAAGATGCTCAATATCAGATGTCATTGGGGAGTTACAAATTAAAACAACAATGAGATACCACTATCTACCTGTTAGAAAGGATAAAATCTAAAACACTGACTACACCAAATGCTAAGGACAATGTGGAGCAACGGGAACTCTCATTCATTTTGGTGGGAATGCAAAATGCTACAGTGACTTTGGCAGACAACTTGGTAGGTTCTTACAACACTAAACATACTCTTACCATATGATTCAGCAGTCACATTCCTTGGCATTTACCCAAATAAAGTGAAAACTTATGTCCACATAAAAACCTTCACATGAATGTATATAGCAGCTTTATTTATAATTGCCAAAATTTAGAAGCCACCAAGATGTCCTTCAATATGTGAATGGATAAACTTTGAAACATCCAGAGATTTGAATATTATTTGGTGTTAAATGTAAATGAGCTATCAAGCCAAGAAAATATATGGAACAAACTTAAATACATATTACCATGTAAAATAAGCCAATCTGAAAATGAGCCTCTCTGTTCATTACCACTGAAGAGTAGATGATTCATTCCCTGGAAAAGAAAAGGATGCAATTAAAAATAGGAAGCAAGAGAAACATAATTTACAGAAGTGAAATATTCATCATAGTAAACAATGTTAGAAATGTTAGAAGCTCAAGTTAAGAAAACCTCCAAAAATGAAAGCAAAGTAAAAAATAAAAAAAAGTTGTATAATATAAAGCACATGGGAAGAAGATTGATTTAAGAAGAATCCAAAGAATGGAATATATGAAGAAAAGTTTCCAAAAAAAAAATTCAAAAACATTTTGATAAGAAAACAGATTTTAAGTGTCCTCACTACCCTCTCCCCACCACCCCCCTCCACACACAAAATGGTAACTATGGATGGTGATGGATGTGTTCACTAATTTGATGTGGTCATCATTATATAATGTATACCCAAATTATCCTATTTTACACCTTAAATATATGCAATTCTTATTTGCCAATTATACCACAACTAAGTTGTAAGAAACATTTTCATAAATGTAATGAAATAATTCATTAATTACTTAGAAAAAAATAAAACAAAACAGGTTCACAGAAGTGTACATTTTAGTAACATTTTAGCATACCGGGATAAGGAAAAAATTTATTTTTTTAAAAAAGCACAAAACAACAATTTATATACAAAAGAATGTGGATGCAAATTCTCTAACATTAGAAGATACACTATAATAAAACAAAGCCATGAAAATTCTGAAAAACCAAATCAACCTAAAAATTCTGCAACTCAGCAAAGTCAGAGGAGAGGGCACAGAGGATAGAAGTTTCAAAATGAGAAGAAAAGCTTATAAAATTTTCCTACCTTACACCTCATTTTAAGAAGCTACTAGAACATATGTTTCCCAAATATGACACATTAAATTAAAAAAGAAAAGGCACTGGATCCAGCAGTGTGTTTGCCATAAATGAGTGGTAAAGAGAAATCTAGTAGAGAGTGAAAAGAGCTCTCAGCACGATGATTCTGTAGCAGGCTTGGAACTCAGTCTACCCAGACTGAACTAAAAGAACCAAGAGGACTAAGAAGAGTGGTCTTGACGAAAAATTAATTAAGTGATTTCATAAAATGTTTGACAAAGCGGTAAGTTATATAAAAGTGAGTTCACATCTCTTGGTAAGTTTGGAAAATTATCTGATTCATGTATCTGAAAATACAGCATCTTTTAAGGCAATTATTATCCACAGGAAGAGAAGAAAGGAAATGTAATCATGGTGAAAGACTCATGCAATATTTACATAGTTTTTCATAATGCAGCAAAAAATATTGATTTAATTAAAACTCATAGCATTAATTTAGAAGGATGGGGAAAGAAACGAGAGTAGTAATTAAGATTGATAATTATTTGATTTTCATAAAATGGAGTCAGTAATTTCTGAAGTTCACACTTCAAAAAATAGCAGTAAAAGATACAAATTTGAAATATTGAAATAAATAGAAAAAATCTTTTAAAAATAGATGAAAACATTTGTCTGTAAGGAGTCAGATGAGATAAATAAGGCAAGAGAGTTATAATATTCTATTACAGCCTTGTAGGACTAGTTGACTTTTTTTTTTTTTTTTTTTTTTTTTTGAAACAGAGTCTGGCTCTGTCGCCCGGGCTGGAGTGCAGTGGCGGGATCTCAGCTCACTGCAAGCTCCGCCTCCCGGGTTTAGGCCATTCTCCTGCCTCAGCCTCCCGAGTAGCTGGGACTACAGGCGCCCGCCACTTCGCCCGGCTAGTTTTTTGTATTTTTAGTAGAGACGGGGTTTCACCATGTTAGCCAGGATGGTCTCGATCTCCTGACCTCATGATCCGCCCGTCTCGGCCTCCCAAAGTGCTGGGATTACAGGCTTGAGCCACCGCGCCCGGCCGACTTTTTAAACTATATGCATTTATTACTCTCAGAAGAATAAAAATGCTTAAAAGCTTAAACAGAATCATAAGATGAGTACAAATAAAAAATTTCAAGGTTTGATGGTTTTGACAGTTCCCCACGTATGGGTGCACATAAGGCAGTTACTAGTACTGTACACCTATTGTTGGAACTGAGACAGGCACCCGACTTTTCTCTAGGCAGAATATTTAAAGAACAAAGATGTTCAGGTTATCATAATTATATTTAATATATATTGTTTTTAGTGTAAGAGAAGTTCTTCAATTACTCGTACTTTTCCAAGGTATTTGAAATATTCATCTGAACACACACAAACACATACACACACATCCTATTTCTATGTCTCATATTAGCTTTATTGACCTTTCCATTTCCTATGAGATCATATATATAAACTCAAAAATAAAAAAAAAATTCCTTTTTTTTTTTTTTTTTTTGAGACGGAGTCTCGCTCTGTCGCCCAGGCTGGAGTGCAGTGGCCGGATCTCAGCTCACTGCAAGCTCCGCCTCCCGGGTTCACGCCATTCTCCTGCCTCAGCCTCCCGAGTAGCTGGGACTACAGGCGCCCGCCACCTCGCCCGGCTAGTTTTTTTGTATTTTTTTTAGTAGAGACGGGGTTTCACCGTGTTAGCCAGGATGGTCTCGATCTCCTGACCTTGTGATCCGCATTTACATGATAGATGAGGTAAAAATAATAAAATGAGTTACAATAGATAAGAATCAGACAAGTCCTTCATGAGGAGTGATGTCTTAACTAAGTGTTGAAGGATTAAATCAAGCAATCACAAAATTGCTTTAGTACAGAGTACAGAACATCTATATTTCACTCAGTGAATTAGTACAAACTGGACACATATAAAATACCCAACCTGTTCAAGAAATGAAGCATTGCCAAGATCTCAAAAGCCCCCATAATCAACCGTCTCTATCACTAATTTTCCTTCAAAGACAAATTTATGGGAAATTGTAATGCAATAGTTTACTTTTGATTGGTATTTTAACTTTCATTTATTATGCATTTTTTTCCAATGGATCCTTTTGCTTTTCCTGAATTGTCATATTCGTATCTCTTGTTACATGAAACTAAACTTCATTAATTATATTGCTATAGGTATATATATTGTCATCCATCATAAGAACATAACCCAATTTATTTAAGCATTCTGGTGTTGGATTGCTTCCAGTTTTTGTCTATAATGGATGCCACTATTAGGGACATTATTGTACTTATCTCTTGCTACAAATGTATTTCCGTTTATTATGAATCAAGAGCAATATGGTGGGTCATCGTGTGCGCTTATTTTCTACTTGAGTAGGTAGCAAGTTGGGTTTTTTTTGAAGCAGATTTTGAGATAGAATACCGTATAAAGGTATTTACTAGGCATCGACAACTGTGGAAGGTGGAGGAGGATGTAGCTTTTGGTCAGGGGAAAATCAAACTGTGATGAAGTCTAATAAAGTCTCAGTCAACTTTGCAAGGAACTTGAGAGCATAAATAGCCAATGTGAGTTTCCTACATTGGGCTGAAGTGACTACCTCTCTCTTGCCTTTCTTTTTTTAAAATATTCTTTGAAGACCATAAATTAATCTCAAAGTATGCCTTTAGTTGTATTTTACAAGTTGACATATGAAATGCTTTTATTATTTTTCAGTTTAAAATACTTTCCTTCTTTTGCCCATTACACATGTAGAAATCTATTCTCTACGTAATAAGCATATTGGGATTTTTTCAGACAATGTTTTGTTTTAGATTTCTAAATTTCACATCTTTCAGAGAAAAAACTTTATATGGGGTCATTCATCTGAAATTCACTGATACCTGCTTTATGGTCTGGTGTAATGGCTAATTCTGTTAACTTGTCTGGGCCATAGTGCCCAGATATTTGGTCAATCATTATTCTGAATGTTTCTGTAAGGCAATTTTAGATTAGATTAACATTTAAATCAATGGATTTTGAATAAAGTGTATAGTCCTCATTTAATAAGTGGACAGCATAAATAGAACCAAAATACTGACCTTTGTTGAGTAAGAGGGAATTCTACCAGCATGTGGCTTTCAAAATTAAGCTTCAGCATCAGCTCTTCCATGAATCTCCAACCTGTCAGCCTACTCTGCAGATTTTGAACTTGCAGGCCTTCTCCATAATGCCACGAGCCAATTGTGTAAAGTAAATTAATCTCTCTCTTTGTTTCTTACCCTATACATACATACATACATACATATGTACATACATATTCTATTGGTTCTGTTTTTCTGGCGAATCCTAATATATTTAATATATGGTCAATTTTAGTAAATGTACCAGGGCATAAGGAAAGTGTGCATATCCTGCAATTGCTAGGTGCAAGATTCTTTCATTCTTAGGCCATATTTATTCAGGTGGTTCAAATTTTTTATTTTCTTACGAATTTTTGACTCAATCCTTAGAGCAGCATATTAAATGCTCTCATTTTGATTATGGATTCATATGTTGTTCCTTTGACACCTATTTTTGCTTTACACATTTGAGGCATATAATCAGGTTCATACAGATTTATAATTGTATCATCCTTAGCCAATTTAAGCTTTATTATGTGATACGTTATATTGTCCTCAACTGTTTAGTGAGTTAAAAGTTTTATCATTATGATATGCTATAGTATACCATTTAGTTGCCTAGTAAATTAAAATTTTTGACATTATGTTATAATGGGTAGATCTTTGTCAATTGTGGCTATCCCTTCTGTAGTATTATGTTCTAGATTCTTCCTTTCATTTTGTATATATTTAATAGTTTTATTCTGAAATATTATCATTTAACAAAATAATTTCAACTATATGTAATGTAATAATTGATACGTTTGGTTTGAGTAAGATATATTTTTGAATTCCATTTGCCTCCCCTGTACTGTCTGCTGCATGTTGCCCCCTTTCTATCTCATTTGGATTGATTATGTTTTATTATTTCACTTTTTCTTCCATTAGCCAGGAAGTTACATACTTCTTAACTATATATTTAGTCATTTCTCTAAAGATTGTGGTCACCCAATGGAGGGAAATGAGCCCTTTCTCAAGTATTAAATCAGATGTCAAAGCTGATGACATGTCACACACCTTGAAAATTAAGAAAATTTATTACTCACACCAGGAATTTCTGGAGAGAGCAGAATAAGTACAAACCAGTCTGGAAAGAAAAAAGAAAAAAATAAAATAAAATAACAGTAAGTTGAGATGGTGTAGTGTCTAAGGGATGGGGCTAAAAGGGATGTTCATGTGTGAAGGGATGTTCAAGCTCAAGCCTCTTGAGCTTGAGGGTTGTAAAGCTCAAGCTTTCCACTAATTCAGAGAGCACAGGAGATTGGTTTTCTTATCTAAAATATCAGATATGTGGTAATACGTAAAGGAAGGGCAAAGCATAAATTCTGCAATGGTAAAACATCCAAAATTAGGTCAAAATATTCATTAAACCTTCACTTATAAAAGTCAAATATTAATTGATATTTTTCAACATCACCACGAATTATATATTTCACTTAATTGCTATTGTTAAATCACAAGATGATGCAACAGTGTGTTCCACTTGTCCAAGTGCAGTTATAAGTTTAAATAGCTTCAAAATGTAAGCTATTAACTTCTTAAATATGTGCTAATGCTTTTGAAGCACCTTTCCTGTAAATATCCATTTTTATTTGTTTAATTTTTTAGTATTTTTGTTACTTTATATCCCAAACCTTTCATCTGGGATAACATTTCTTCTCCTTGAGGAATACACTTTTTAAATATTCTTTAATGTCCGTAGGTTATTGGGGAACAGGTGGTGTTTGGTTACATGAGTCTTTAGTGGTGATTTGTGAGATTTTGGTCCACCCATCACCTGAGCAGTATACACTGCAACCTATTTCTAGGCTTTTACCCCTCCTCCCCTTCTGACCCTTTCCCTTTGAGTCCCCAAAGTCCATTGTATCATTCTAATGCCTCTGCATCCTCATAGCTTAGCTCCCACTTAGAAATGAGAACATACAATGTTTGGTTTTCCATTCCTGAGTTACTTCACTTAGAATAATAGTCTCCAATCTCATCCAGCTCACTGTGAATGCCATTAATTCATTCATTTTTATGGCTGAGTAGTATTCATACACACACACACACACACACACACACATCCATATATTTATTTATATACACACACATGTAAATATATATCTCACAGTTTCTTTATCCACTCATTGATTGATGGGCATTTGGGTTGTTTAAAAGTTTTTGCAATTGTGAATTGTAGTGCTAAAAACATGTGTGTGCAAGTATTTTTTTTTTTATAATGACTTCTTTTCCTCTGGGTAGACACCCAATAGTGGGATTGTTGGATCAAATGATAGTTCTACTTTTAGTTCTTTGCAGATTCTCCACACTTTTTAAAATAGTGGCTGTACTACTTTCATTCCCATCAGTGGTGTAGACATGTTCCCTCTTCACTACATTCACACCAACATCTATTATTTTTTTTTTTTTTACGTTTTTGATTATGGCCATTCTTGTAGGAGTAAGGTGATATTGCATTGTGGTTTTGATTTGCATTTCCCTATTCATTAGTGATGTTGAGCATTTTTTCATGTGTTTGTTGGTCATTAGTATACCTTCTTTTGAGAATTGTCTATTATTTGTTTTTTTCTTGTTGGTTTGAGTTCATTATAGATTCTGGATATTAGTCCTTTGTCAGATGTACAGATTGTAGAAATCTGGGTTGTCTGTTTACTCTACTGACTGTTCCTTTTGTCATGCAAAAGCTCTTCGGTTTAATTAAGTCCCAACTATTTATCTTTGTTTTTATTGCATTTGCTTTTGGGTTCTTGGTCATGAAATCCTTGCCTAAGCCAATGTCTAAAGGAATTTTTCCAGCTGTATCATCTAGAATTTTAATAGTTTCAGGTCTTAGATTTAAGTCTTTAATCCATCTTGAGTTGATTTTTGTGTAAAATGAGAGACGAGGATCCAGTTTCATTTTCCTATATCTGGCTAGCCAATTATCTCAGCGCTGTTTGTTGAAAAGGGTGTCCTTTTCCCACTCTATGTTTTTGTTTGCTTTGTTGAAGATCAGTTGACCATAAGTTTTGGGGTTTATTTCTGAGTTCTCTATTCTGTTCCATTGGTCTATGTGCCGATTTTTGTACTAGTGTCATGCTCTTTTGGTGACCTTGGTCTTACAGTATAGTCAGAAATCAGGTAATGTGATGCCTCCAGATTTGTTATTTTTGCTTAGTCTTGCTTTAGCCGTGAAAGCTCTTTTTTGGTCATATGAATTTTAGAATTATTTTCTCTAATTCTGTGAAGAATGGTAGTGGTATTTTTATGGGGATTTCATTGAATTTCTAGATAGCTTTTGGCAGTATAGTCATTTTCACAATATTGATTCTACCCATCCATGAGCATGGGATGTGTTTCCATTTGTTTGTGTCATCTATGATTTCTTTCAGCAGTGTTTTGTAGTTTTCCTTGTAGAGGTCTTTCACTTCCTTGGTTAGGTATATTCCTAAGCATTTTATTTTTTTCTGCAGCTATTGTAAAGGGGGTTGAGTTCTTGATTTAATTCTCAGTTTGGCTGCTGTTGGTGTATAGAAGAGCTACTGATTTGTGTACATTGATTTTGTATCTGGAAATTTTGCTGAATTCTTTTATCAGTCCTAGGAGTTTTATAAAGGAGTCTTTAAGGTTTTCTAGGTATATAATCATACTATCAGAAACAGTGACAGTTTGACTTCCTCTTTACCAATTTGAATGTCCTTTATTTCTTTCTCTTGTCAGACAAGAGAAACATAGACTTCCAGAACTATGTTGAAGAGGAGTGGTGAGAGTGGGTGTCATTGTCTTGTTCCAGTTCTCACAGGGAATGTTATCAATTTTCCCCATTCAATATTATGTTGACTATGTGTTTGTCATATGTGGCTTTTATTATATTGAGGTATGTTCTATGTAGGTTGATTTTGCTGAGAGTTTTAACCATAAAGGGATGCTGGAATTTTGTGGAATGCTCTTTCGGCATCTATTGAGATGATCATGTAATTTCTGTTTTTAATTCTTTTTAAGTGCTGTATCACATTTATTGACTTGCATATGTTAACCTATCCCTGTATCCCTGGTATGAAACACATTTGATCATAGTGGATTATCTTTTTTATATATTCTTGGATTCAGTTAGCTAGTATTTTGCTAAGGATTTTAGCATCTATAGTTGTCAGGGATATTAGTCTATAGGTTTTGTTTTTTAAAATGTCCTTACCTGGTTTTGGTTGATATAAAGGTAATACTGTCTTCATAGAATGAATTAGTTAGGGTTCCCTCTTTTTCTTTCTTGTGGAATAGTGTCACTATTCTTTGAATGTCTGGTAGAATTCTGCTGTGAATCCGTCTTGTCCCGGGCTTTTTTGTTGGCAATTTTTAAATTACAATTTCAATCTCACTACTTTCTATTGGTCTGCTCAGGATATATGATTCTTCCTGATTTAAGCCAGGAGGGTTGTATTTTTCCAGAAATTTATCTATCTCTTCTGGTTTTCTAGTTTATATGCATAAAGGTGTTCATTGTAGCCTTGGATGATCTCTTATAGTTCTGTGGCTTCAGTTGTAATATCTCCTGCTTCATTTCTTATTGAGATTATTTGGATTTTCTCTCTTCTCTTGGTTAATATTGCTAATGGTCTATCAGTTTTATTTATCTTTTCAAATAACCAGATTTTTGTTTCATTTATCATTTGTATTGTTCTGTTTTTCATTTTCATTTCATTTAATTCTGATCCGATCATGGTTACTTCCTTTCTCCTGCTGGGTTTGGGTTTGGTTTGTTCTAGCTTCTCTAGTTCCTTGAGATGTGACCTTAGATTGTCTGTTTGTGATCTTTTAGACGTTTTGATGTTGACATTTAAGGCTATGAACTTTCCTCTTAGCACTGCCTTTGCTGAGTCCCAGAGGTTTTGATAGGTTGTGTCACTATTGTCATTCAGTTTGAAGAATTTTTAAATTTCCATCTTGATTTCATTTTTGACCCAATGGTCATTCAGGAGCAGGTTATTTAATTTCCATGTATTTGTTTGGTTTTGAAGGTTTTTTTTTTTTTTTTTTTGGAGTTGATTTTTATTCCACTGTGGTCTGAGAGAGTGCTTGATTTAATTTTAATCTTCTGAAATTAATTGAGGCTCATTTTGTGGCCTATCATATGGTCTATATTGGAGAAAGCTCCATGCACTGTTGAATACAATGTATATTCTGTGGTTGTGGGATGGAATGTTCTGTATATATCTGTCCTTTTTTCCAGGTTATAATTTAAATGCATTGTTTCTTTGTTGACTTTCTGTCTTGATGACATGTCTAGTGCTGTCAGTAGAGTATTGAAGTCCCCCACTATTATTGTGTTGCCCACTCCGTCAGTTCTTAGGTATAGTAGTCATTGTTTTATAAATTTGTGAGCTACAGTGTTAGGTGCATTTAAGTTTAGGATTGTGATATTTTTATGTTGGACAAGGCATTTTATCATAATATGATATTGCTGTTTGTCTTTTTTAACTACGATTGCTTTAAAGTTTGTTTTGTCTGATCTAAGAATAGCTACTCTGGCTTGCTTTTGGTGTCCATTGCCTGAAATGTCTTTTCTCATCCCTTTACCTTAAGTTTGTGTGAGTCCTTATGTGTTAGATGAATCTCTTGAAGGCAGCAGATGGTTGGTTGGTGAATTCTTACCTATTCTGCAATTCTGTATCTTTTAATTGGAGAATTTAGGCCATTTACATTCAATGTTAGGATTGAGGTGGAAGATGCCATTCCATTCATTGGGCTATTTGTTGCCTGTATGCCTTGTTTTTTTTCTGTTTTTGTTTTTGTTTTTTAAATCGTATTATTGTTTTATAGGTCGTGTGAGATTTATGCTTTGAAGAGGTTCTGTTTTGATGTGTTTCCAGGATTTGTTTCAAGATTTAGAGCTTCTTTTAGCAGTTCTTGTAGTGGTAGTTTGGTAGTGGCAAATTCTCTCAGCATTCACTTATCTGAAAAATACTCTATCTTTCCTTCATATATGAAGCTTAGTTTCACTGGATACCAAATTTTTGGCTGATAATCGTTTTGTTTGAGGAGACTGAAGATAGGACCCCCATTCTTTCTAGTGTGTATGGTTTCTTCTGAGAAAACTGCAGTTAATCTGATAGGTTTTCCTTCATGGGTTACCTGGTGCTTTTTTCTCACAGCTCTTAAAATTCTTACCTTCATCTTAACTTTAGATAACCTGATGATGGTATACCTAGGCAACGTTTGTTTTTATGATAAATTTCCCAGGTTGTCTTTGTGCTTCTTGTATTTGGATGTCTAGGTCTCTAGCACGGCAGGGAAAGTTTTCCTCAATTATCCCTCCAAATATGTTTTCCAAACTTTTAGATTTTTCTTCTTCCTCAGAAACATCAATTATTCTTAGGTTTGGTCATTTAACGTAATCCCAGACTTCTTGGAGGCTTTGTTCATATTTTCTTATTTTTTTTCCTTGCCTTTGTTGGATTAGGTTAATTCAAATACCTTGTCTTTGAGCTATGAATTTCATTCTTCTCCTTGTTCAGTTCTATTGCTGAGACTTTCCAGAGCATTTTGCATTTCTATAAGTGTGTCCATTGTTTCCTGGAGTTATGATTGTTTTTTATTTATGCCATATATTTCTTTGAACATTTCTCTCTTCACTTCTTGTATCTTTTTTTTTTTTTTTTTTATTTCCTTACGTTGGACTTTGCCTTTACCTGGTGTGTCCCTGATTAGCTTAATAACTAATCTCCTGATTTCTTTTTCAGGTAAATCAGGGATTTTTGTCTTGGTTTGGGTCTATTGCTGAGGAGCTAGTGTGATTTTTGGGGGGTGTTAAAGAACCTTGCTTTGTCATATTACCAGAGTTGGTTTCCTGGTTCCTCCTCATTTGGGTAGGCTGTAAGAGGGAAGGTCTAGGGCTGAAGGCTGCTATTCTTTTGTCTCATAGGGTATTCCCTTGATGTAGTGTTCTCCCCCTTTTCCTATGGATGTGGCTTCCTGAGAGCCGAGCTGAAGTGATTATTTATTTATTATTTTATTTATTTACTATTATTTTTTGAGACAGAGTCTCACTCTGTCACCCAGCCTTGAGTGTAGTGGTGCAATCTCGGCTCACTGCAACCTCCGCCTCCCAGGTCCAAGCAATTCTTCTGCCTCAGTCTCCTAAGTAGCTGAGATTACAGGCATGCACCACCACACTTGGCTAATTTTTTTGTGGTTTTAGTAGAGACGGGGTTTCACCATATTGGCCAGGCTGGTCTCGAACTCCTGACCCCATAATCTGCCCGCCTAGACCTTTCAAAGTGCCAGGAATACAGGCGTGAGCCACCGCAACTTGCCTGAAGTGATTATTGTCTCTCTTCCAGACCTAGCCACCCAGCAAGTCTACCAGGCTCGTGGCTGGTACTGGGGATTGTCTGTACAGAGTCCTGTGACATGAACCATCTCTGGGTCTCTCAGCCATGGATACCAGCACTTGTTCCAGTGGAGGTGGCAGGGGAGTGAAATATACTCTGTGAAGGTTTTTAGCTTCGGTGGTTTAATGCAATATTTTTGTGCTGGTTGGCCTCCTGCCAGAAAGTGTCACTTTCCAGAAAGCATCAGCTGTGGCAGTACGGGGAGGAACAGCAGGTGGGCAGGGCCTAGAACTCTCAAGAGTACATGACCTTTGTCTTCAGTTACCAGGGTGGGTAGGGAAGGACCATTGGGTGGGGGCAGGGCTAGGCATCATCTGAGCTCAGACTGTCCTTGGGCAGGTCTTCCTGCAGCTGCTATATGGGAGAGGAGTGAGGTTCCTGGGTCAATGGAGTTATGTTCCTAGGAAGATTATGACTGTCTTTACTGTGTCACACAAGTTGTCAGGGAAATGGGGTAGAGCCAGCAGTCACAGGCCTGATCCAGCTCCCACGCAATCCAAAGGGCCAGTCTATCTCCCACCACGCCCACTCCCAACATCACCAAGTCTGTTTCCAGGCAGTGGGTGAGTAGGGCTGAGAACTTGCCCCAGGCTTCCCGCCTCCCAGCTGCAAAAGCAAACATGGCTTTCATTCTACATCAGCCTATGGAGTCCCTACACTGGATTTATGCCCTCCCCTGAGTTCTGGCCAGGAGGTTTCTTGATCAATTCAAATTATTACAAAGTTCAAATGGAGATTTCCTTCTCCCTGTGGACTTTTCCCAGCATCTCAGGCCCCCTCCTGGAGGACCCCTGTGAGGCCAAGCAAAAACAGTTTACTAGGGGACCCAGTGAGGTCCCAGGGCTTTTCTTACTACTTTCTGTATTTTGTTCAGTTCTCTAAATTGACTTAGCTTCAGGTAAGGTCAAAATCTTCTCCCATAGTCTAAGCCTTTGGTTTCCCCAGTGGGGATGAGTATTTGGGGGTGGACGATCTCCATGTCCCACTTCTATGTTTGGGTACTCACAGTATTTGGGTTGTCTCCTGGGTCCTGTAGGAGAAATCTGGCTCCTTCACGGGGTCTGTAGGTCCTCTGAAGTTACCTGATTTATTCCTGTAGTTGCTCTGGAGCATAAATTCATGATGTGAGATTCCACACGCTGCTCCAATGCCAATTCAGAGCTTCAATCTAGTCCTGCTTGTCATCCTCCATGATCTCAGTATATGCCAGAAACACATTTTTGTGTTTCCCTTTAAAAGAAGCTGATGGTACCAGTTTTCTTAGTTTTTGAAAACTAAGAAAAAATCCTTTAAAAATTTGTATTTTACTTTTATTCTTAAAAGGATATTTATTATTAGATATAGACTTATAGGTTTACAGTTAATTTTTTTAACATCTAGAAAATATCAATACATTGTCTTCTGGTTTCTATTATTTCCTCTGAGAATTCTGCTCAGTTTGTCTGTCACTCCTTTCAAAATGGTATATGCATTATACTCCTTTCTGACTGCTAATATTTTCACTTTGTTTTTGTTCTTCTGCAATTTCATGGTAATTTTTGTTGTATAGCCTTCTTCATATTTAAATTGATTTGGGTTAATAGAGAACAAATCTGTGACTTAATATCAGTTCTGAAAAATCTTATTTCTCACCATTCATTGCTTATATTTCTTTTCGTTTTCTGCTTTTCTCCTAGAAACCTAATTTCATTTATGTTCAGATATTTCTCTCCATACTCTGTGTTTCTCACCTTCTCCTCTGTATTTTCCACCCCTTTGTCAATCTATGCTTTATTATGCATAGATTTTCATCAACTGTGTCTTCTAGTTTACATATTCTCTTTCAGCTACATTAAATCTGCTAATCTATCTATTGAGGCTTAAAAATATTATTAACAGATTTTAATTTAAAAAACAGTTTTAGATTTACAGTTTCCTATTTTATTAATACCACATATTAATATGGTACATTTGTTATAATTAATAAACCAATATTGATGCAGTACTATGAACTATCATTCATTGTTTATTCAGACTTTCTAAGATTATATCTAACACCCTTTTCTTTTCCCAGGATACTATCCAGGAAAACATATTACATTTAACTTTCATATATCCTTAAGTTACTTTGCCTGTGACATTTTCTCAAATGTTTCTTCTTTTGGATGACCTTGACAGTTTTGAGAAGTCAAATATATTGTAGGATGCCCCTGTGGAATTTATATGAAGTTTGAATTTTATTTCATGTTTATACAGGGCTTATTAGATCAAGCAGGTACAGTACTATTTTCATTTCATCATATCAAGGGTCCATATTATTAACATCTTTTATAACTGTTCATGTTGACCTTGACCGCCTGGCTGAAGTAGTATTTGTCAGGGCTCTTTACCACCTTTCCTTTTTGGAAAGGAAGTCACTATGTGCAACCTACACTGAAACACTGAAGAAATAGTCTCCATTTCCTTTAGGGCAGAATATTTAAATAAATTATTCCGAATTCTTCATGAAAGCGTTTTCTCTTATTCCCCGTTTATTTATCTATTCAATCGTATCTTTGTATCAGTATGGAATTAGAAATATTTGTTTAATACTTGGGGCTTTAATCTAAAACCATTTTATTTATCATGTGACTCAAATTGTTCCAGTTTTGCCACTGGGACCTCTTTTATTTGGCTCCTGTGTCCTTTTAACATACTAATCCTTCTGTTTGGTTGATTTTCTGTCTTCTTATATTCTGGCACTACAAGATGATCCAGGCTCATTTTGTATATTTCCTCTACCATCCCTACAATTAGCCATTTCTCTGAGGTTCCCTGGTTTCTTGTATCGGAGAAAAATACTAGAAGCCAATAACCTGGTACAGCACGTGATGATTGCTATAGATGTGTTTTATGCAGTTTTACTTTTGATTATGTATTTTTAGGTTTGTAATTACTGTATTATAGTAATTATAAATTTGTTTAGCTTTATAGTTAGTATATTATCTTATTTGAAAAATGTTTTGTTCTTTTTGTTTGTTTCCTTTTCAATCCTCTGTTAAAATTGTCTTTTATGTCTGTAATAAGGCAAATATAATTATCTTTAAGCCTGTGTCTGATAATTCCAATACTTAGAGTCTTTCTGGAGATGGTTTTTTGGATATTTTCTTTGTCCATTTTCTGTTGCTATAACAGAGTACCACAGACTGGACAATTTATGAAGAAAACCAATTTATGTTTTACAGTTCTGGAGGCTGGGAAGTCCAAGGTAGAGAGATCACATCTAGTGAGGCTTTTCTTCCAGCATCATAACATGGCAGAAGCATCATATGGCAAAAGGGCAAGTATGTGCCAGCTCAGGACTCTGTTCCTGAATAAAGCAATCAACCTCATCATGGGTTCCCCATTAGGATGACTTTATCATCCTAATTACCTTTAAACACTCTACCTCCAAATGCTATCAGTATATACATTTGGGTATTGAGTTTCAAACACATGAAATTTGGGGAGCACATTTAAACTATAGCAGATATTATTTCTTCTTTTGGTTGCTCAAGTTGTCCTAGTCTTCACTTGATTATTTTTCACAGTCAGAGTATTGTATCTGAAAAATTGTGAAAATAATGTAAGGTCTAGGATTATGTTATCTTTCTCCAGAAACACTTAACATTTGTGTATGGTAGGTGGCTAGGGGCACTAGCAATATAGCAATCCCTGGATAGCCTGGATAGATCAACTCAAACTCCCAAATTAAAGGCCTACCAGAAGAGAATGCATACCACTTTAGAAATTAAGACTATTTATTTTAGTTTCTACAATCCTATATGCGATTTCTAACTTAAAAAAAAAAAAAAAAAAAGAAAACTTTACAAGACATACAAAAAAGCAAGATGAGCAAGACACTGCCAAGGGACAGAATCAGACTCAGCTATAACACAAACATTAGGGGAAAAAATTAACAGACAATTTAAAATAATCATGATTCAAATAAGGCACTAATGGAGAACTTTCATAATGGATGTTTCCAAAGAATTCATGAAGACACCCATGACCGATATAATGAACTATAAATATCTACCATGAACCAAGTGCACTGATGCTAGATCACTACCAAAATCACCCTTGAGTAAACACTTTCCTGCTCTGCTTATCTCCCTCTACCTACTCAAACCCTGCTTCAACCTCTATTTGATATAAGCTTAGCAAATTCAGAAATTGCATCTAGCAATACGGCAGATAGGAAGTAAAACTGCTGAGTGAGCAAAAAAAGATTATCCCTTTCTTGACTTCACAACTCATTATGAAAACCCTGAGAAGAGAAAAGGCTCACTTTAACCCATGTTCATGGTGTTTGCTACAAAGTACTAGGCATTTGGTTACTGAAACAAAACTGTTTTTTTTTTTTTTTTTTTTTTTTTTTTGAATTAAAAGGATCATAGACTTTTTTTTGTTTTGCGACGGAGCCTCGCTTTGTCGCCCAGGCTGGAGTGCAGTGGCGCGATCTCGGCTCACTGCAAGCTCCGCCTCCCGGGTTTACACCATTCTCCTGCCTCAGCCTCCCGAGTACCTGGGACCACAGGCCCCTGGCACCACGCCTGGCTAATTTTTTTGAATTTTTAGTAAAGACGGAGTTTCATCATGTTAGCCAGGATGGTCTCGATCTCCTGACCTCGTGATCTGCCCGCCACGGCCTCCCAGAGTGCTGGGATTACAGGCATGAGCCACCACGCCCTGCCGACATTTTTATTACTTAACAGTAACCACAAAAAACCTGAGACCCACTCAAGTTTTTATCCAGAGACTGGATAGATATAAACTACCTAGCCCACAAAATAAATGTAAAAGAAGAGAAGAAAATTCAACATCAAATAAGAGACAAACACTAAGATTTTGTTACATTCATGATTGTACAATTTGTGTAGTCGCTATAATTATTAGCCTTCCAGGTAGATATTGGACAAGATGATTAAGAATATATTCAATAAAGTGAGCTTGTCCCTGGAATAGCAAACAACCAGTTTGACCCCTGCACGATAGAAAAGAATCCCCAATTTGGGGGAGCTGACTACCTAATGATTGAGACTCATATTTTTATGGCTCTTTTTTCTTAAATTATAATTAGATTTTAACATCCTAAATTTTCTTTGTTTATATTTTGCCATTGAAGCCATTTAAAATGGTCAACTCTTAAGATCTGGTGACAAGGTACATGTAAACCTCAAGTTTGTACAGTAAAATAAGTAAGACTTGAAAGAAGCTTTCCCAACCCGACAGATACCACCTTAACTAAGCCATCAAAATTAACATAAACAGTAACAGGACAACTCAATAGCATACGCCTTCTGATACAATGCACTGACAAACACTTGACATCATGTTTGTGGGATTTTTCCCCAAAACAAAATAAGCTGAATTAAATCATGAGAAACATTAGAAGCATTCAAATTATAAAATATTATAAAGAAGAGCTTGTCTGTTCCAAATTAAAGAATATTAAAGAGACATGACAAATGGGATACACTTATTTATTGTGTCTCTTTAGTATTTAGTATAACTGCAAATTCCAAAATCAACAGAAGCACAAAACACCAAGATAACTCTTTTTCTCCATAATTTTATCTTATATAATTACTGATGACCCTAAGATATGGAATCCATATTTGCTTGTAATTTCAATTTTACCTTCATAACTCAAAGAATTATGTTTTCTATTTACTCATTCTGCAAAATTAAGTTGATTTTGTCATGAAGACCTTTCACATTTTAATATTATTTGCAATATCAAAAAGTCTTTGTATTACATTACCATTCAAAGATAAAATACATAATTTAACAGTTATTATTTAAAGTGCTAGGATAAATCATTTTCTGTGAAGGTAAGTGTCTACATTACACCACTATGTGAACACATTCCAGTAGCTCTAATGTCATTTTCCAATACTGACTTCTCCTAGTTAGTTTGATATTACGAAGAAGTAAATATCAAGGTCAAAGCTTTAATGAAAGCAACTGTCTCTTTCTTCATCTCAAAAAGTATCACCAGTTGCTTTTGAATTTTAGAGTCCTCTTTGCAACATTAATGGTTTTAGAAACTTCCTGAAATGGATGTTGTGACCAAAAAAAAAAAAAAAAAAGAAAGAAAGAAAAGAAGAAGAAAGGTAAACAAACAGAAAAAAATACATCCCCTTTTTTTTTCGTTGAAAATTTAAAAAGGAAGCTGGCCCATCATCTGGGAGTTCTGTTCACTGGAAGGTGGGATTAGAGGAGGGTTTATGCTGTATGAGGTGGCAAAAACCAGAAGAACTTCTCTGGCTTTGGAAATGACTTTCACCCCCAGACCAGTATTTAGAAAAGTCATTTCAAATCCCATTGTCCTTCTGGGCAATGGAGTCCTTCTGGCTTGTAGGGTGAAAGGGCTTGGCTGAATTTCAGCCAAAACTTAGTAACATAGTATGATATGAGGAAAGAACAGCAGCAAAAGGCTCTGCCTGGGTAACAGGGCTACCATCTGAGCAAAGGACTGAGAAGCTGCTGCTAAGGAAAGTTAGAGTTCACATGGACAAATGAGAGTGGAACCATAACAATTTGGTTTTTTAAGAAAACATCTCTAATGGTATTTTCATAGACTGGTGATGATAGGCCATGTTTTTTTTATATATAAATAATTGTTTTAAAAAATATACTTCATAAGCTATTCATAAACCCCTCTTAAAGAAATGTTTCTAAATAGAACTAAAAATTTAGGTTTACAATAAGTGAGTATTGTAACTGTTTGTAGGTAACTAGGTATGTAAGGAAAAGAAAGTTGAGGACATCAACTTTGCTTAGTATTCTGATATAAGAAGCTTCTAATTAGAAGGTGTCAGTATAAGCAGCTCTTTAAAAATTCAGTAGGCCTTTGAATCATTGTTCTAGGAAAAATTGTATTCAGCTAACGCTTTGATTATGTTAATGGGTAAGAAGATATTTTAGGAGCTAAACTAAACTTTTAAATAGAACAGATGTTAAAATTTTCAAAAACATTCATGTATACAGTACGCAAGAATTGTAAGCAAAATGTTAAAAAGAAAAGCTAAATCATTCTACAGCCTTCCATAGTTAGTACAATTTATAGTTAAGTAGACTAAAGTGATACCTTAATAAATTTTCGATTATCTAGAAAGTTCTGGCCTTCTGATACTTTTTTGATTGACTGAGTCTAACACAAACTTGAGTTAGAATAAGTATGTACTTTGTTTAATACTGATTCGTGCCACTTGAATGTTTTCTTATTTTTAAAGAGTGCACATATATTAGACTGAAGTCCTTTACCCATTTTGCTAAAATTTTTTAAATTGTCAAATAAAGAAATAATTTCTATTACAAACCAACAAATTACTTAAACAAAATGAAAACTTTAAATCATATATGTCTATATAGTATAAATCTGATTTCAATAAAATTTTAATATTGAAATTTTACTGTATCTAATATACATACATATAAATACATTCTATGTATCCTTAAAATACTTAGACACATATTCTTTTATTCTCAGAAGTAACCTGTAACATTTAAAATTTATAATGATGGCATCTGGTGTCCTGTGATTCTCACCAAGAATTCCTAACACTGACTTTCATTTTGTTTTTAGGCAGTTACTTTAGAGGGGAAAATATAGACTCTCAAATTAATGGAAACATTCCTACAAAGTATATGGGAATTCACGGCAGGTTTACTGCTAAAAAAAAAATGTCAAAGAGAAGCTTCCCATTAAGGCCCCAAGTGAAAAAGAATGCCAACAACAATTAAGCTGAAGCAGCTTTACTGGCCCCTTTGCACTCACTTAGACAAGAGTCGTGGAACATATTTAATCAAAAGGGATTGGGGAAGGATTATAAAGGATTGTGTTTACCTTACCCTGGGCATTGAATGTTCAGCAATGTGGAACAAGCCACAGAACTCCAAGGTGTAGCTATAAGATTTTAAAAGAAGAAAGGGAAAAGTAGAAGACAACATTAAAGCTAGAAACACCATCTCTTTCTTTTGAACTTTAGAATTTTGGTTAGTTCAGCTGAACACAGGGGACCCATCCTATTGTTGGCAGCTCAGGAGACAGTGGGAAATTGTAACTTACAGCTTTAAAGGTTAGTCTGTCGTCAAAAAAGACATATAAAGGAAGCGTGGATTCCAGCATTATTTATCATCCATAAATGCAGTCACTACAGAATGTCTCTGACTTCTGTGTCAGTGGGGAACTCTAAAACCCTGTTCAACAGGCCATCTACCTGATAAAGCAAGTCAACCTCGAAACTGAGCAAAAAAAGATGAATCAAATTGGTGTTTCCCTTTGTAAATCATCCACTCATAGTTTCCTCAGTAACTGAAGTACTTGAAATTATGCAAGGATAAATGTCTACTACTCACATTTTTTAAGGAACAAAATATAAATAAGAGTACCTAAGTGGATGAATTTAACCTAAGCATTCATAGAAGTCTTACAAATAACAAATATATACCTATATTTTTTCATTTTTTCCCAAATAAGTGTTTTTAAACATAAATCAAGTTTCTGGTTAAGACGCATCCAATTGAACAACTTTTTTTGAGACAAATAAAAAAGAGCGTTTGCTATGTGCCAAGCACTTCGTAATGTGCTTTGGAAGAGATAAGCAGGAAAAAAGATAAACTTTACAGAGCTTGCAGTCTAGTGAGAATGATAACAAATACAGAGAAATCACCTTAATACATATCAGAACGTAAAACATTTTAAAAGTCACTTTTAAAAATGCAGTAATACACTTTTAAAAATGCAGAAAACCAAGAGTAAAGAGTAAGATTGGGAAAGTGTTCATGGAAGAGACAACGTGTTACTGTGGAAGTTTCTCTTTGACAGTTTTTGGGTCTTGAGCATTGAGTACAATTTCTATAGGCAGAGAAAGCTGTGAGGGATATTCTAAGCAAAGGGAACACGATTAGCGAGGGCATGTTTGCAATCAAATTTGTGAGGCTTCAGGAGCTTTTAAGCAGTCTGGTTCACTTGGTTGCAGACTTTATAACTTGGGCTGCAAGTAAGCTGGGAATCCACATGAGCCCTTGTGGCAAACACTGTCATTTTGCTCAGGAAACACCAGTCATAACTCTTTTCTCCCTCACCTGCCTCCAGCACAGAAGAAGCAAAATCTACTTATTCCCTCCTATAGCCTCACCACCTAGTAAGTGTAGAGATGAAACACCGTTCTACTAACACAGAAAACAAAGTGGGTTGATGCTGGCCTTCCTTTCTATACTACCATCGGACTTTTCTTTTTTTTAAAGTGAGTCTCGCTCTGTCGCCCAGGAGGGAGTGCAGTGGCATGATCTCGGCTCTTGGCTCACTGCAACCTCCGCCTCCCGGCTACAAGCGATTCTCCTGCCTCAGCCTCCCGAGTAACTGAAACTACAGGCCCACACTGCCACCCCCCGCTAATTTTTTTGTATTTTATTAGACACTGGGTTTCACCGTGTTGCCCAGGCTGGTGGCAAACTCCTGAGTTCAAATAATCCCCCTGTCTCAGTCTCCCAAAGTGCTGGTATTACAGGCATGAGCCACCATGCCCAACCCATCAAGCTCTTTTTAAACATGTGTTTCAATGTAAAATGGATAATGGATACATATATGTTTGTGTATGATCTACATATAAATTAAAGAAGAATAACTGAACCCCATATACCTACCAGGCAGTTTGAGAAATACCAAATAATCTCATGCTTTTATAGTAATCTTTTCCTCTTAAAAGCTTTTTTCAAATGTTCATTGATAGCTCATACTTAAGGGTGATGTACTAGATAAGTTCTTTGTATGTAAACAGAGTTTGCTAATTGTTTTATTATGGGCAGATGCTTAGGTATTTTACCAGTGAATTATAAAAGCTTAGTACCTGGGGATGTATTCTTTTGAGCCATTCACTTTCACCAAAAAATATTCTAATTTTCTGTTGGAGCTGTGATGGCATCTTCTAGTCAAGAGAAGGAAGAGGTGTCAGCCATGACATCATTTAGCAGATATACTAATCAGCGTTCCTCTGAAATATCTGTTATCAAGTAATAGTAAAATTCAGTTGCTCAAGCTATTATTCATCAGTATTCTGTTATGTTTCTCTGAATATTCCTAATTGATATGAGACATCAAATCATAAATAATTTTGGAAAAATGTAGTAAGAGTAAACTAAATATCCTCCAAAATACCATTCAACATCCCAATAGCTGAATGAAAAGGGCTAATAAAATGCATCATTTTCCCATTTTGTCCCAACAAAAGATAAAATAGAGCCGGGCGCGGTGGCTCAAGCCTGTAATCCCAGCACTTTGGGAGGCCGAGACGGGCGGATCACGAGGTCAGGAGATCGAGACCATCCTGGCTAACCCGGTGAAACCCCGTCTCTACTAAAAAATACAAAAAACTAGCCGGGCGAGGTGGTGGGCGCCTGTGGTCCCAGCTACCCGGGAGGCTGAGGCAGGAGAATGGCCGGAACCCGGGAGGCGGAGCTTGCAGTGAGCTGAGATCCGGCCACCGCACTCCAGCCTGGGTGACAGAGGGAGACTCCGTCTCAAAAAAAAAAAAAGAAAAAAGAAAAAAAAAAAAGATAAAATAAAGGCAGGAAATTATTTCCAAAGAGTAGTGGTGGCAGATAAAATGGCAGCAACAAAAACAAAATAAAAGTTAGTACATTGTTTAAATGATAACCACTTACAACATGAGTCTTTTAACTAGAAATGTATACTATAATGACTGAGTTACATGTATATATAAAAATCTATATATGCACACATATATTTATATAGGTATGTAAGTATATATGTGCATGTGTGTGTGTGTATACATACATACAGAGAGAGATCTTTATTTACACTTATGGCACCAGGAAGCCACAGCAGAAATCTGAGCCACTGCTTAATTGCCCATACTAAGCTGAGAAATGGGGAATTCTTTACGAAGTCAGAAATAATGTAATAAAATTTTCTTAACAAGATTCAGTAGCATTTTTCTGCATTAAGCACACCACGGTTATTGTTTGGTATTTATTGTATTCTGTAGTTTCCCCAAAGTTGACTGTGACAGTTTTGATAGGCTAACTGTTATATTAGTGGAGTTATAAAATTTTACAGTTCTATACTGCACCATTTCTTGCTCTTGCATTTATTATTTTTATTTAATTTTGTATTTTTATACGTGCAGGGGGTACCTGTGAAGGTCTGTTATGTGAATCTACTGCATAATGGTGAGGTTTGGGCCTCTACTGTTCCTATCACCCGAATAGTGAACATTGACCCAGTAAGTAATTTGTCAGCCCTCTACCTTCCTCCCACTCACCTCCCTCTTGAAGTCCCCAGTGTCTCTTATTTCCCACTATATATCCATGTGTACCCACTGTTTAGCTCCCACTTATAGGTGAGAACATGCATTACTTGACTTTCTGTTTCTGAGTTATTTTTCTTGGAAGAATGACGTCCAGCTCCATTCAGGTTGCAAAAGACATGATTTCATTCTTTTTTTATGGCTGAATATATTCCAGGGCGCGCGCACACACACACACAATTTTCTTTATATAATCATGTGTTCATGAACACTTGTATCGAGTCCATGATTTTGCTGCTGTGAGAAGTGCAGCAATAAACATACAAGTACAGTTGTCTTTTTGATTTAACAATTTATTTTCCTTTGGATAGATACCTAGTAATGGTGTTGCTGGGTCAAATGGTAGTTCCATTTTTAGTTCTTTGAGAAATCTCTAAATAGGGGTTGTACTAATTTACATTCCCAACAACAGCATAAGTGTTCCCTTTTCTCTGCATCCTCACCAATAACTGTTATTTTTTGACTTTTTAGTAATAGCCATTCTGATTGGTATAAGATGATATCTCATTGTGGTTTTAATTTGCATTTCTCTGATGATTAGTCATGTGGAGCATTTTGTCATGTGTTTGCTGCTTATATGTCTTCTTCCAAGACATATAAGTTTTCTTTTATCGTTGTGTCCTTGTCTCATTTTGCTATCAGAGTGATACTGGTTTCATAGAATGAGTTAGGGAGGAATTTCTCATCTTCAATTTTTTGGTATAGTTTACATAAGATTAGTACTAGCTCTTCTTTGTAACTCCAATAAACTTTTGTTCTGAACCTATCTCATTCTGGGCTTTTTTGTTGGTAGTGGTTTTTTTTTAATTACTGATTCAATTTCATTACGTGTTATTGGCCTATTCAGAATTTCTATTTCTTCCTGCTTCAATCTTGGGACTCGTATAGGAATTTATCCATTTTCTCTAGGTTTTTTAAGTTTGTGCATATAGACATGCTCATAGCTGACTGGTTAATTTGAATTGTGTGTTACAGGAAAAGTTAACGGGACAGATACTCATCAAATTGGGTAGGGTACTTCCTGGTGCAGAATTAAGAAAAAAAAAAAAAAAAAAGATGCATCTGGTCCTCAAGCTTTCAAGTTCAATTCAAGACCAGATTTTAAAATTCATCCACCTAAACAAGGCCATAGATAATTCACTCACACTAACTAGAAACCAAAAGACCCATACTCTCATCAGTCAAATATAAACATGCAAGGAGAAAACAAGTAAGACTAATTTGATAAGGCATATAGAGCAATATATAAATACAAAGAGGAGTTTCATACAACAAATACAGGCAGGGAATGGTGGCTCATGCCTGTAATCCTAGCACTTTGGGAAACCAAGGTGGGTAGATTGCTTGAGTCCAGGAGTTTGAGATCATTTTGGGCAACGTGGTGAAACCCTGTCTCTACTAAAAAAAAAAAAAAAAAAAAAAAAAAAAATAGCTAGGTGTGGTGGCACACACCTGTAGTTCCAGCTACTCATGAGGCTGAGGTGGGAGGATCACTTGAACTTGGGAGGTGGAGGTTGCAGGGAGCCGTAACTGCACCACTGCACTCCCTCCTGGGTGCCAGAGCAACACTTTGTCTAAAAAACAAAAACAAAACAGAAAAACAGATACAGAGCCCATTTTGGAAATTGATTAACCACCTAAATCCAAAACAAGTGTAGCCAACTTCTTAACAATATCAAGAAATAATAATTTTAAAAAACATTAACTTAATGAAATGAGTTTTCAAAAGTGAGGTGCTAAAACAACAGAAGAAAACGTAAAAGAAGTTGTCAGGAAAAAAATTAAAAAGCAAAACAGTATCATCTCTCAACAAAACAACATATTAAAAACAGTGAGGATTAAAATTGACCATGCACAAAACTAAATCAGTTATGTGCAGAATAAGGTTAAGAAAGTCAAAGTAGCCGGGCGCGGTGGCTCAAGCCTGTAATCCCAGCACTTTGGGAGGCCGAGACGGGCGGATCACGAGGTCAGGAGATCGAGGCCATCCTGGCTAACATGGTGAAACCCCGTCTCTACTAAAAAATACAAAAAACTAGCCGGGCGAGGTGGCGGGCGCCTGTAGTCCCAGCTACCTGGAAGGCTGAGGCAGGAGAATGGCGTAAACCCGGGAGGTGGAGCTTGCAGTGAGCTGAGAGCCGGTCACTGCACTCCAGCCTGGGCGACAGAGCGAGACTCCGTCTCAAAAAAAAAAAAAAAAAAAAAAAAAGAAAGTCAAAGTAATGCAAACAAAATAATAAAAAGATGAATGATTAGAAACAAAATGACAGATGTGGAAATCAAATTGTAGAATACAACACACAGAGATGATTATGTCTCTGAAGAAGAGAATAGGGCAAATATAACATTAAAAATATTTCAAATTTAAAATAAAAGAGGAAAAAAATATTTCCTAAAATGAAGAAGGAGCTGAACTATCCAAGGAGTTGGTTAAAACATTGTAGGAAACGTAATGGAGTGTGATCAGGAAACAATTTATTCAAATGACATTTCTAAATTTTAAGAAAAGTCAGTAATAACAAAAATAAAGTCAACATTTATTTCCAGGCCCATGAATTATCTCACTTACGTAATTAATGAAAGAAAAATACATTCCTATTTGGTAAGTAATATCATTTTCCCATTTTACAGAAAAGTAATGTGGCCAAACTCAACTAAGCAGATAGAAATGGATTTAAGTTTAGAAGTTAGAGCTGTGCCATTACAGAGGCTTTCTTAGGTACATTCTAGCCAATATTCTATAAGATATTAGAATATAAACTTCTCATCTGCTTCTCATCTGGCTATTCTCAGAACTCTTTCAAATGAGACATAAATTTTTCTTTAAGAAGAGATTGTCTATTGTTTTTACAGTGACCAATCTTTCCTAAAATCCCAGTTTTCTTCAGAAGCCACCAGCTCCCAAGTAGCCCATGTGACTCAGTGGAAGCTGATCCTTAACCTAACACCAGGAGTGGGATTGTATTAGTTTACATCAAGCATCGATGTCTTGGTTCTTTTGTCAGAAATTGGTTAGGGAATCTGTTCTTACGTCAATAAATGTATATTACTTTCTGATGATGGTTACTGATATGAGTACTTCACCTAATTTGGACCAATGAGACTGAATGAAAGAATATTATATTCTATTGTTTCTGGGACAGAGTTTTCTTTTACTTGTACTGGAAATGAACCAGGGAGCTCACAGCCTTGTTTACCACTAATAGCCATCTTATGACCATGAGAAAATGTAGTCTGGGGAAATAAAATGAAACAAAGTGCATACCAACGAGGGAAAAGGAGTTGAAAGATCAGATAAATGGAGCTAGAACTTAGACCTATCTTACTTACAGACTGTGGATTCTGTGAGGTAAAAGTGTCCTTACTTTAGCCATTTTAAGTCAAGTTTTTTTTATACTGATTTGACAAAGTTATTTGCATTGATAACACACAGTTACATATTTATTTATTTATTTATTTATGGATGCATATATACATATATACATGAATATATATACAATAGTCATGTTAATGAATGTCAAGGATACCATGCTACCTGGGATTTAGCCTTAGTAATGCACCGTAGTACCCAGAGAAACAACTTTTTCTTCCAGATTTAAAGTTATGATGGAATGCTAAAAGTAGCCTACATCCATTGATGGAAAAACTAACTCATTCTCGCCTTGCCTGTGACAATACAAAACTGAATTTTTGTCAGTTACTCTAGAAAAATAAGTAAAGGAATATTAGTAAATAATAAATTTGCTTTAAAATAAGAAAGCACAGAGGGATATTATTTCAGTAGATGTTATGAAGCAGGACTATATTTTAATTTTTCTAGCCTCTCTATTATTTTATGATACATGCCATCTCAAAATCCTGCTATGCTTCTGGTTCCCATTACAAATGGTGACATTAACTAATGCTGAAACATTAGCAGCCAATCCCAAACTTCCTGAAGCTCTGTGAAACCCAGTCTGTAGACAGTTTTACAGCTTCTTTCTTGCCTGCCAGTTGCTGAAGTGATGTCAGCAACATCCCAGACAGCACAATAGGCAGAAAGAGAGGAGCATTTTTCAGTGTCAGCCTCTAGATTTAGAGAGAGTATAAAATTAACACATAAAAAAGATGAGTTGGAGCCACTGGGGTTAGGATTTGATTCACATGGCACCTCAACAGCAGAACAACAATCTTTGACTTCCTTTCTGTCTTGGACACTGACAGTTGTGCCCAGACCAATGTTGAAAGAGTGGTAGTAAGAAAGGAGGCATTATTAGTTTAGGGACTTTCTATCTTATTGAACTTCTTAGAACTTAGTTTGGTCTGATGAAAACAGTATCCTTGTTACAGAAATCTTTTGGTTAAAAGTAATATATCTCCTCTTGTTTAAGCGACTAAGGACAGAGATGTTTATGTTTGCTCATGGCAAATTTGAGCAGGAGAATCTAGTGGGATCAGATCATGTACAGGCCGCGTTGAAGATTTTGAACTTTTCCTAAGAGCAATTATAAATAATTTGTTACTCGTATATGGCATGAAAGAGAGGCTTTGGGTCAAATATGAGCCCCAGGAATTCACCCAATAGCAACCAGGCAGATTTTAGAAGGGTTGGGATTTTAAATAAAGACCTCTGCATTAGCCCCAATGTTACAAAGCATTTTAACAACAACCAACTAAAAAAAAAAGATACATGTATCAATAATTTGGATGAAAGATAATATGCTTCAATTTTATTCTACATAAACAATGTAATAATTCAGTTGTATAATTAATACAAGGACATTCTTGTGAACTTGAGGACTCGGGAATTCTATATATACCCTTCCCACAAGCTCTATTTATTACTGCAACTAAGTACTAACCCAGAAATAACCCAAAATAAAGAAGACACAAATGGGGACTAGTACTATAAAAGACAAACAGCAGGTATCCAGTCTTTGTAAACAAAGAACTAAGCTCAAAAATATTTAGCAATCATATGTGTAATACAGAATATAGATTTCAAAGTTCTTGAATAAAAGACCATGAAATAAAAACAACAAAATGCATTAAGACAAACATCACAAAACACCACAAACATCTGGAAAGATAATTGGAGGAGCATGTGTAAGGGAACAGTTTCTTTTGATTTTTATATAAGGAATGAAACATTTTACTTCTGATATGCAGTTAATAAATTAATACAGATGGATTTAATTGTGTTATTTATAGTTATAAGTGTTATGAATAAAATAAAAATATATCTCCTCAATCATAACAAACGAGAAGAAATAAAAATATTGCAGGCCGGGAGCAGTGACTCACGCCTGTAATCCCAGCACTTTGGGAGGCTGAGGCGGACGGATCATGAGGTCAGGAAAGGGAGACCATCCTGGCAACATGGTGAAACCCCGTCTCTACTGAAATACAAAAAAATTAGCTGGGCGTGGTGGCGTTCACCTGTAGTCCCAGCTACTCAGGAGTCTGAGGTAGGGGAATCGCTTGAACCCGGGAGGAGGAGGTTGCAGTGAGCCGAGATCACTCCACTGCACTCCAGCCTGGGCGACAGAGAAAGACAGTTGTTTTTCTTTGGTTATTGTTTACACATAACCCAGCAAAAGTTCATTGAAACAATATGTAATTCATATTTTGGCAAAAGAAATAAAATAAAAATATTGCAAAAGATAAAAATAAGAAAAATTCCGTCTTTTAGCTAATATTTATGGAGCCACTATTTTATCCACACCTTGTTTAGAGACACAACGGTGAGAAAAATCAACTGCTTTCCTTTCTCTGTGGAACTTCGAAACTACTTTTGGAATAAAATATTAAATAAAAAATCACTATGCATTATAATCATAATTCTAATCATGACTCACTAATTGTAATAGCCACAATATGCAAGTAAATTCTAAAACATATGACTGGAAGAGATGAAGCGACCTGGAGATAGGGATGGTCTGGACGAAGACAGCAGTGATTTCACGGTGGAGAAGAGGAGAAAGCAATTCAGTCTGTGGAAGAAACTTCAGTGGAAGTCCTCAGGGGAGGAAAATAGAGTGGTGAGGAAACTGAAATGATGTTTGTATAATAGCGGAAGTACAAAGACAATAATGACATTTGATGTGCCAGAGAAGAACAGAAGAGAACGAATACTTGTGGCAAACTGTGTTGTTTCCAAGAACCAGCTTCCTTCCTGCTAAGGATCTTATGCTCTAGGCTCCTGTCCTGTGGCTTGCTGCGCTTTTCCGTAGGGCAGGGTTCATTCTGGTTCTATTGTCAGCTGTACTCTTGAGACTTGCTATGGTCAGTGGAATGGGATTGTATGTGATATGTACCACTTCTGAGCAAATCTTTACATGGATTTTGTGGATCAGCTTGTACGTTTACCTTTGACAGACAGGGACAGATTCTTCAGCCTGAGTCCTAATAGAAGGATGTTCTTGGAATTCAGGCCAGCAACAAAGACCCTGAACTGCTGCTGTAATACGAGGAAAAACAACGACGACAATTTGCAATGTTGTATGCCATTGAGAGTCTGAAATTTGTTCAGTTTACACACAACCCAGCAAAAGTTCACTGAAACAATATGTAATTCATATTTTGGAAAAAGAAATAAAATAAAAGCTTTCCTCACCCAAAGCACTATGGATCACGATTATAGATATAGATTTATAGACACACAGAAAATTATTTAACAAAATGTTGTTTGTGGGTTATGTCTAAGTGTTGGTTTCTCTGTCCTCTTTTCTTACATTTTTTACTGTGTCTTGTGAAGATGTGGAAATGTTATAAATTTTTTTATCTCCCACTAATAGAAAAATAAAATAAGAACAGTGTTTTAAAATATATTTTAAATAAAATTTATACAAAATAACAATGTTATTATATTTATGATAGCTGCCAGGAAATGAGGGAAAAGAAAATGTTATTGCCATGATGAATGGTATTTATCATGAGGCAAAAAAAAACAGTGCTTCTCCAAATTTAACATGCATCAGAATCACCTGGAGAGCTTCTTAAAGCACAAATTACTAGGTCGGTCCCAATCCCAGGATTTCTGATTCCTTAGGTATGGAGAAGAGACTAATAATTTGCATTTCAGCTGTTTCCCAGGTGATGCTGGTACTTTTCATCCAGTAACACACTTTGAGAACTAATATATTAAATAGTCTGACCCAACCATCTCTAGGTGAGAAATTTATTTTGGCTTCATAATTTAAAAAAAAATAAAATGAGTTAATTTGATTGCTTTTTTAGCCAAACAAGTGTCTGAGAAACATTGGATTGTTTGCCTCTATGTTTCTATATCTTTTCTTAGGTATGGTGGTTAAGTAAATATTTGAAGCCAAATGAGTTAGTTCTAGTAAAATAACCTGATTTTTATAAGTGTACATCCTATTAAACATACTTGAAGGGTTAGGAATTATGACAGATACACATGTACACATACAAAAACACAGACACATAGTTCACTCCTGCCCATGGGAAAGTTACATTTCACAGATTACGCACTGACTTTATGATTTTAAATAACCATCTCTGCTACTGTAATGGTTGTTTTCCCTTTTCTTTTGACTTACAATTTTTCTCCAGGCATTTAACATCTTTGACCTCATGGATAATCTGTTCACAAATATCCTACAGAACTAATTTCTAACTTCAGATTCTCTTATAAAATGAAAAGGCATCATTTTCACAGCAGGAGCCAGGAAAAAAATGAGCAAATTACTGTTTTACTTTGCAGAAACTAGAATATTGTCGAATTCCATTCTTCTATTAGAAAAGAATGAAAGAGGAACAAAACAAGGACTTGGGAGGTTACAATTTTTTTTCAGTGTATCTTCGTCAAAGCTTGTAACAACATTGAAGCTTTATCACATAGTGTTATTTTCAATGTCAAGATCCAGTACCCCATTAAAGCATTTTGCCAGAGGAAAAAATTGTTCAAAAGTACATAAAATGCTAGGTGATCTGCCTTTGGTGGAACTTGACTTCCAGAAACATCTAAAATACAGCTGTCTTTTATTAAATTGAAATGGAGAGTTCTGAGCAGGAGCCTTGTGGGGATGGAACACTCAGCCTCTGAGTCAAAGCCATACAACATTTCTTGTTATCACTGAACAGTTTTCCTTCTAACTTAGTAACAAGAGAAGCATTAATAGCCTTTGAAAGGTATCCAGTACAATTTGCCTTAAAGACAGTTATGTTGGCAAATCCATGGATTTTCTAAGGAAAAGTACAGTAAAACCTGAGATACTGAGCAGGTATTCACGACTCATAGAATTTTAGTGTTAGAAAAACCTCTCTCAGTCTCTACTTTCAAAGCTGAACAGTAAGTTCCTGTGCAATGAGAATCGAGAAAGCAAATTTAAGTTGTAGTCTCCTCAAGAAACCCCACAGAACCAGATTGCAAGGAAGAAAGTTTTCTGTGTTCCTTTTTTTTTCTTTAATAAGTTTCCCATAGCCCACTATGACTTGGGAACAGTCTTCAATGTGCCTATTTGAAGTTTGAATTTCAAATCTTCATTAATATTTTGCTATTGCACCAGGATGATTCATGCTACACTGCCTATGCTAATTAAATTAATAGCTACAAATGCTTACCGAAGAGATTAACTTATGCACTACCTTCCCTAGAAGAGCTAGTTGCTAGGCAGCCCTGGGTGAAAGCTTGGCATCTAGTTCCTTTTCTCTCAGGACAGAGACTGCAATGCATCTTTGACTGAGAGAATGAATACAACGATGCTTTCACTAAAGGCATTCACCTTCATCTTTACATCTCAATTGCTCCATTTTAATTATTTCAATCACTTAGTGCATTCTAGTGTTTCAAGTGTATTTAATCTGGAGTATATTTTGTCTCATGCTTGTGGACTTGCTTCATTGTCTTTTCTTATTCTTGTCTCCTTACAAGCACCAATCCTATATTGCACATGGCTTTCCTACCATAAACAGGCATACTTTATGACTATTCAACCATTTTACATGAGTAGTAATAATATCGATTTTTGCATATTACTTCAACCTGTAAAACTACATATTGCCAAATATTTGGTTAGTGTAACTCCTGATTTCCCACATGACCCCATTCTTTATTTTTTGAAATTGCATCCTTTGTTATTTTTTATCCCACTACTGTATCTATAGATAGTACAGACACTGGGTGTTCATACTAAAGATAGATGTGGCAGATCTTTCATGCTATAGGGTGTACTTTCTGTTGCTAAATTTGCTGGCAGCAAGTTTGTGACTTGTGAAAGTTGGCCTTAACCCAAACTCAAATTGACATTTGTTCTTTTCTGCAGGCAGGTGGTTCTTCTAAATTTTAAACCAAATAGAATTGAACAATAAGTATTTGGATAACCAAGGTTATAAAAACTGGGTTATGAATGCAAAGCATGCTTATTAACAGTACAATATTAAAAAAATACTTTTATGATACTAGCATTCTGGAGGAGTCCAGAATGATCAAGGAAATCCTATGGAAGTGGGGATTCCTGGAGAAACTTAAATCTTGGTCAAATAGCTTATTTCATTGAACACCACCAACCAAAGCCCTGAGGCAAAACGTCTGGTTCATGCCTACCTGGTTCTAATATAACCTCTGCCTCAATCTGCCACCTATACTTAGTTACTTTACTTTATACTTGGTATGTGGATGGGTTCATCTCTAAGTGTGTGTGTGTGTGTGTGTGTGTGTGTGTGTGTACATGCCTGTAAGTAGGAGTGTGGCGGAAAGTAGCAACAGAAGTATACTGAGGGGCTCCACAAAAAAGCCATGAAAATCACAAGATTTTGGTAATATTGCCTGCAATATTCAGTGTATTGCCAACTTTCTTTAGCTAAGAGAATTTGCAATAATTTAAATATGACAAATAGTTTTATATGTGCTCACATAACATGCTAGAAGTGAGAGATTCAGGCTGACAGGATAGCTTGACTCCAAAGACCATTCAATAATCTGAGTACATTCTTCCTTTTTTACTACCCATTAAGAACAATCCCTCATTTACATAGTTAAATTGGGTTATCATATATGATAGTCCATCCCAATGGACAGAAGGAAGAGAATGTGGAGCTCAAGTCAATTTTCTTTTAAGTAAATAAGAAGGAAATTGCATATATTGTTGCTCATAGAAAAACAAACAAACAACAACAACAAAACAATTGCAGTACCTAGTTGCAAGTGACACTATAAAACATGTCTCCAGTAAGGAGTTACATGCCACAGCTAACACTTTAATAACTTAAAAGAAGGAAAAAATTCACTTCTGTAAATGTATCATTCAGAGAAGTAGACCATTATAATTACTATAAAATCAGTTTTATATTAGAAGTGAGATCTTATGCTATTATGAAAGGCAATGGGTCTGGAGGGGGAGTTAGACAATCAGAGAAAAATTAAAATCAACCTTCTGAAGGCCATGCATAAGTGGGTAAGTAGAATCTTGAAAGAAAATCTGGGAAGTTCAGCAGCAAAAGGGAAAGTTGTTGCCTCTGTGTGCCTCTTGGTCCTGTGGGCCCACAGCCATGTGAGACAGAGGTGGCTGGGGTAAGTGAGGCTGACAGTCAGAAAGAAAACCTGGAGGCAAATCAGAGAATAGCCAGGACAAGCATCAACCAGCTGGACACTTCTGTGTCTTTTACTGTACCTATCCAAAAACCATTAGAGACTTATGGTTGTTGTATTACTTTTGCCTCCTAAATTTGGGTAATATGTACTTTTGTCCAATGCCAACCCAAGACCATAAAGGAAAGGAGATTCCAGAACATGTGACCAAGCTGGCAATACAATTGTCCAACTCAGGGAACCACTAGAAAAGTTGATGACGCTGCTTTTATCAGGGTGTTTGCAGAACAAGGATTAAAGTTTTGGATGACATTTTTATAATAAATTTTACCACAGCAAAACTTCCCTACATAAATGACATATTTTATGTCCACTCTTCCTCTATCTGAATCTGCTATGTGAATCATAGTTTTTAGGGAAATACACAAAGAATAGAAAGAAATGAAGGGGAGAGAGGAGAAAACAATGAGGAGGGGAGAGAGGGCAAGCTGCAAGGAGGGTGGGTGGCAGATCTCATGTTAATAGAAGACAGTCGTTTAAAAATTCTAAAGTGGCAAATTGATGTTACTTAAAGGCTATCTCTTAATATTTGCACTTTTATATATTTAACACTTAAGAAGTGTTTTTAATGTAAGAAAATGGAGAAGGAATGAGACTGAGAGATACATAAAACTCTTCAGGAATTGCTTATATTACATGAATCTTAGCAAAAAGCATATTTTCTCAAATAGTATATTTACAATATTTATGGTGTAATACATTTTAGTTTTCTTCCATTATTATATCTATGGCATTGCTAATCCTATATTTTGAAACTAAACAGGCTATAGATCACATTAAAAGGGTAAATAAATCAGTGCAATAAAAAATCTTATAAAAACATTTTGGGACAGCTCTATTTATTTGTTATCTCAAAATCAACCAAGAGTAGCAGGCGTCATCTAGACTACAAAGGACACAAGACCTGCCCAAATGTTCCAAAACTACTTTTTAAAATGAATGTTCTATTTTAGATTTGGATTATTTTGTCATCTAGAAGAGAGAATGTGAGACTTTAGATCCTTGACACCATTTTCTTCAGGCTACACAGAGCTGAGTGAAACTAAGAGGATTAGAAAATTTAGAAAATGAAAATATTCTATCCTAAATTATCATTGATCTTTGTTTGTTTGTTGGCTTTAATTTGGAAAAAGTAATATACGACATACAAAAACAACCTAAAAATTAACCAGGCTCTGAGCAAAATTTGGCTTTAAATCTATTTTATGTAGTACTGGAAGTCCTAGCCAGAGCAATTAGATGGGAGAAAAAAATAAAAGACATCCAAATTAGAAAGGAAGAAGTCAGATTGTCCTGGTATGCAGACAACATGATTTTTTTTTTTTTTTTTTTTTTTTTTTTTTTTTTTTTTGGAGATGGAGTCTTGCTCTGTCGCCCAGGGTGGGGTGCAGTGGCATGAACTCAGCTCACTGCAAGCTTTGCCTCTGGGCTCATGCCATTTTCCTCCCTCTTAGCCTCCTGAGTAGCTGGGACTACAGGCACCCCACCACCATGCCCGCCTAGGTTTTTTTTTTTTTTTTTTTTTTTTTTAGTAGAGACTAAGAGATGCTGTTTCACTGTGTTAGCCAGGATGGTCTCAATATCCTGACCTCATGATATGTCTGCCTCGGCTTCCCAAAGTGGTAGGATTACAGGCGTGAGCCACCACACCCAACCAACAACATGATCTTTTATGTAGAAAACCCGAAAGACTCCACCAAAAAATGTTAGAACTAATTAACAAAATTCAGTAAACTCACAGGATACAAAATCAACATACAAAAAAGTCAGTAACATTTCTATATACTAACAGCAAAATATCTGAAAGAAAAGCTAGTAAAATAATTCCAGTTATATATAAAAATTTAAATATTTAGGAATAAATTTAACTAGGAGGTAAATGATCTCTAAACTGAAAACTATGAAACATTGATGAAGGGAATTGAAGAAGACACAAATAACTGGAAAGATATTCTGTGTTCATGGATTGGAAGAATTAATGTTGTTAAAATGCCCATATTACTGAAAGCAATGTAATCCCTATCAAAACACCAATGACATTCTTTACAAAAAGGGGAAAAAAAAAAAAATCTAACATTCATATGGAAATACAAACATCCTGAATAACCAAAAGAATCTTGAGCAAAAAGAGCAAAATTGGAAACATTACACTACCTGACTTCAAAATATACTACAAAGCTATGGTAAACAAAACAGCATGGTACTGGTATTAAAAAAATAGACATATTGGCCCAGAGCAGTGGCTCGCGCAGGTAATCCCAGCACTTTGGGAGGCCAAGGTGGGTGGATCACCTGAGGTCAGGAGTTCAAGATCAGCCTGACCAACATGGTGAAACTCCATCTCTACCCAAAATACAAAAATTAGCTGGGCATGATGGCACATGCCTGTAATCCCAGCTTCTTGGGAAGCTCAGGCAGGAGAATCACTTCAGCCTGGGAGGCAGAGGTTACAATGAGCCAAGATCACACCATTGCACTCCAGCCTGGGCAATAGAGTGAGAAACCACCTCAGGAAAACAAAACAAAACAAAACAAAACAAAACATATTGAGCAATGAGCAATGGAACAGAAGAACCCAGGAATAAATCCACACATATATGGTCAATTGATTATTGACAGAGATGCCAAGAACACACAATGGGGAAAGGACACACCATAATCTCACCAATAAATGGTATTGGGACAACTGGATATCAACATGCAGAATAATGACATTAGATCTTTGTATCAGCCATATACAAAAATCAACTCAAAATAGATTAAAAACTTAAATGTAAGACCAAAAACTATGAAACTACTAGAAGAAAACAGGAGCAAAGCTCCATGACATGAATCTGGGCAATATTTTTGTTTGTTTGTTTGTTTTATACAACCTCAAAGGCACAGGCAACAAAAGCAAAAATAGACAAATGGAATTTCATCAAACTAAGAAATTTTCCCAATGTAAAGTAAACAATCAACAGAGTGAAGGAAGTTTACAAAAATAGAGAAAATATTTGCAAATTATATATCTGATAGGAGGTTAAGTCCAAAATAGATATATAAGGAACTCAAACAACTCAATATCAAAAAAAAACAAATAACCCATTTTAAAAATGCACAAAAGACCTGAATATATATTTATAAAAATAAGACATACAAGTGATCAAAAAGTGTGTAGGAAAATGTTCAGCATCACTAATTATCAGCGAAATGCACATCAAAACCACAATGAGATATTACTTCACTCTTGTTAGAATGGCTATTATCAAAAAGACAAATTATAACAAATGTTGATGAGGATATAGAGAAAAGAGAACCTTTGAACGCTGTTGGTGGAAATGTAAATTGGTGCACCCGTTATGGAAACAGTATGAAATTTCCTTAAAAAAAACTAAAAATATAACTGAAACCATATGATCCAGCAATCCCACTATTGGGTATGTATCTAAAGCAAATAAAACCAATATCTCAAAGAGATATCTGTATTCCAGTGTTTGTTGCAGCACTATTCACAACAGACAGTATATGGAATCAAACTAAGGGTCCTTAAACAAATGAATGGATAAAGAAAATATTCTATCCATATTCCATACACAACGGAATACCATTCAGCTATACTAAAGAAAATCCTTTCATTTTTGACAACATGGATGAACCTGGAAGGCATTATGTTAAGTGAAATAAGACAGGCACAGAAAGACAAATAACACATGATGTGATTCATACGTGGAATCTGAAAAAAATTTATCTCATAGAAGTAGAGATTAAAATGGTGGTTACAAGAGGCTAAGGTACTTGAAGGGATGAGGATAAGGAGTTGTTGGTCAAATGACACAAAACTATAGCTAGATAGGAGGAATAAGTTCAAGAGATCTATTGTACAGCATGGTAACTATAGATAATGACAATATATTATAATATTAAAAAATGCTTAGAAGTGTATGAATAAGTGTTCTCACCACAAAAATGATAACTATTCAACAAGGATACTTCACAACATCATGTTGTACATGATAAATACACACAACTTTATCTGTCAGTCTGAAAGAAATTAAAATTTATTTTCAATATTTTTGCTTTTAATAGTTTAAAAACGTATTATCTCTGTATTTCTTTAAAAGAAGTGATTGGCAATGTGCAAAAATGGCATTTTGCACATTTACATGGCTATGTATTAAGCAGTCGTTTAAAAATATGTTGTATATCTGTATCTATTAGTATAGAAAATTAGTATAATATGAAATGAGAAGCAAAATTGTAAAAAAGGCATGTGTTATATTTTTAATATTTACATCTTCTATAAAAGGTTTTGTGACTTTTAATATCAACAATATAATTGTTCCTGATCAATGGCTTTATTCCTGGTCTCTGAAGAAATGATACGAATATTTTCAACCACCTACTTGACATCTCAACTTGAATGTGTCATAGGTATGTAAATTCCTTCTACTATTAGGCAGTCTGTTCCTATCTCTAAAATGACATGGATATATGCAACTGCTTAAGTCATCAACAAAGGATTTTTCTCTTGGTCCCCATTTTTAATTCATTGGTGATGTTTGTTTAAACTCTACCAGTGATCAAATTTCAATTATATCCATCCTCTTCATTTCCAATAACCTCATCACAGCTTGGAGTATGCTGTCATCATTTCTCCCTTAACCAAAATAAGACCAGGCTCTTAACTTGTCTCTCTTCTTCCTTATTTGCCTTTCTGCTATCCTTCACCATCAGAAGCCAGAGTGATATTTTCAAAATGTTTAGTTTCCTATGCCACTGTATCTCTTGGCTTAAAACCTTCCAGTGTCTTCGCAGATTGCAGACTTCTTATCCTGATTTATAAAGCCCTGCATGATCTGGCTCCTCCTATTTTTGTAATATGTTCTCAAAACACTACTGGATTTGTCTCTTATATTTAAGCCATGCTAATTATTCTTTCTGTTCCCTGATTGTGCCAGGCTACTTCTGGTCTTCGGGACTTTATCTATTATTTCTCTATTGGGCCGAATGGACAAATCAATTTTCTGTTTTGGATATTAAAGCCCTTGATGGTAAGATGTTCCAAAGAATTTTCCAGAACATATTTGTTACAGTGATTTATCTTGATTTTGTTTTTTTAAATTTTATTTGGCCTGGAGGGCTCTCTAAGAAGAATGGTGGAAGACGTTTTAACTTATATCATCTTTAAAACTGATCTCAGAGGATTCTACAAAATGTTATGAGCTAAAACATCATGAACAAACATATAACATCCCAAATCCACTTCAGTGAGCACACCCCTAACAGGACTATTCTAGATGACATGTCTGAAAACTGAAAAGAGAGGAACAAGCTAATGAAAGAGGTTCTAATACACAAAGAATTGTAACTCAAAAATTCTTGACTCTGACTGTACAATTACACTTTAGGAGATTCTACGACCACTCTTAAATCTTAAGCAAAATATTGTGCATATTAGCTTTTTTTTTTTTTGAGACGGAGTTTCACTCTTGTTGCCCAGGCTGGAGTACAATGGCACAATCTCAGCTCACCGCAACCTCCACCTCCCAGGTTCAAGCGATTCTCCTGCCTCAGCCTCCCTAGTATCTGGGAATATAGGCACATGCCACCACACCCAGCTAATTTTGTATTTTTTAGTAGAGACGGGGTTTCTCCATGTTGATCAAGCTGGTCTCTAACTCCCGACCTCAGGTGATCCACCCGCCTCGACCTCCCAAAGTGCTGGAATTACAGGCATGAGCCATTGTGCCCAGCCTATATGAGCATTTTTAAAGGAAAAATATCCTTAATGTCCACCTGATACACAAATGTTCCTGAAATGCCAACCAAAAATAGACAAAATTCCTATTGCTGTAGGAAAATGATTAGAGATAAAGATATATCAATAACAATAACAAATCTAAGAGAAGTTTTATTTCCTTTATAACTAGATATATGACCATACATTCTATTAACAACCATATACACAAATATGCAGATGGTAAGAAGGATAATGGTGTCATTTTTGTTTTCAAATACAATGGGACTCCCTGAATCTCAAAAGTATTTATCTTAAATGCAGCAAGCTCATTGTAGTAAGTTTATTGCTAGATCTCAAATTCTGTTTTTGTTGTCATTGATATGATTATTACTATTCCTCTATAACATACAAGTTTGAGTTGTTATTCATAGAAATTTTAAGATCTAAATTTATTATGCTATTTCTCAGACAAATATGCAAAAATAAAATATAATTGCTACTGATTCAAAGTCTATTCCTATGCAAAAATTCATGTTTATTGAAAATTATAATGCAAATTTAAGTTATGCAGCTCTGCGCTGGGCTTCTTTAGTAACTGAGCATTTTTTTGTTTTTAGCTATAAATGTCTACATAAATTAGAATAATATCTCTATATTTTATCCATAAATGCCTCCATAAAGTATGACTAATGTTTCTAATGTGGTATTATAATGTTGGTAAGAAACAGAATCCAAGCAAATCCTTATAAAAGTAAAGAAAATAACTGCCAGAGCTTTTGTGGCAGGCTCTCTTTTTGATATTGTCTGAAATAACACTTCTGATTCCCCAGCAATGCATTTCTAAGTTACTTGAAGTTATTCCTGTCTACTCAAAGTACTTAACACTTTTTTTCCTAGACTTTATCTTCTAATCCTTTCATTGAAACTTTTGTGTCCTTTCCTCATCCACTCCTTGAATTTTCACAATGCTTTCACACTCTTGACAGAAGAACTCTAAAGTTGTTTATAGGTTTGTACCTTTGCTGAAATTACAAAGTAGTTCAAACCATAGGGATATAACACAAGGAGAAACTGTCTAAGGAACATAATAAAGTTGAACTCCTAAAGTAACTGCATTAAATGGAAAAGTAAATGAACAAATCAGATATCAGGGCAAGAAATTAGTTGATGCCTAATTATTTCTAGCACATTTGTGGAGAGGTCATTTAATTAATTTTATTCATAAAAGTTAAGCTTCCACATTCCTTGACCCAGTGAAGTGTCTGACAATTTTCAGAAAACCCAGCTGATCTCTTTAGATAGCTGTTCATTCCCATATTCATGAAACTACTAAGTGAAATTATAAATTATAATTGAGGTTCAAAGTAGCCATGTTACCCCTTGCATATTGGTACATTTGAACAGAAGTGCGGGTTTTCAGGAGCTAAAAGTATAAATTCCAATTTCTGATTTCCGTTCAGACTGACCAAATAAACATGATTTTGAGTCCAGATGTAGAATAAGTACTACTTAATTTAAACCATGATCTAAGTCGAACTTTTCTTTCTGCATAGCCCCTTTTTCTTTGCAGTTCCTACATTAGTTGTCGACTTTTCCAACAATTCAGTTACTTAGGTCAGAAAATTTGAGTTCCTCTCTATTTCTCTTTCTCTCTATGACACCATTTCTGACAAAGTACCAAATAGGGTGTCTTTATTTTTCTCATACGTCACAAACCCATCTTCCTTTGTCCACCTCACTGGCAGTGCCTTAATTGGCAATCTTATATCTCCCAAAGAATATTTTACTAGTTTTTTATTTGTTTTGCCTGTTTCCAGGTTTAAACTTCCTACAAGATCTTATATTTTACTATCAAATGGAATGATTTCAGATATACACCTAATGGTATCACTCCAATAAAAACATTTGTTCTAGTGATCCATTTCTTCAGCACTAAAAACAAGTAACAAAAATAAAAAAAGATCTGTAGCTCATCTGTGTGCCACAACTTGAACTGGGCTCAAGAGACTTAAAAAAAAATAAATAAAAATAAAGAGAGCCAGCCTGCCTTCAAGGGGTCCACAGTCTGATAGCTTTTCACTGTAAAAGGCCCCAAGGCAAGTACCTTATCATAGCATAAAAGACCCTCCAGAATCTGGTGCTTTTTCCCTCTTGAGGATAAATTTTAGGCCTGTTATAATTAAAGCAATGCTGACTTATTTGTACTTCCAGAAACACACATTGCTATTTTGCTTATTTGTTTCTTCATAATTTTTTTCCTCCATCCAAAATACCCTCACCCTGTTTTTAACTGTGTAATTAGTATTCTTAATTCATAATGTGTACTTACTCTATGAAACTTTTTCTAACCTCATCTTTCCCTAACACAAATTTCCTATATACAATCTTTATTTCTTACATAGAGTTTTTTTTATTGTATTTGGTAAAGTAGTGGTATTTGTTTTTTCTTATGTCTACCTTACCTGCTAGATAGTGAAAAAATAGCTTTCTGGGAGTAGAAATTCTTACGTTTGACTCTCTAGCACTTAACAAAGAGCCTAGAAGATTGCATACAGTTTAAATATATGGATAAACATTGTTAAGCTGAGCTGTTGTTCTAACTTCTAATTCCACTCCATTCAATTATGTTCAGTTTATCAAACACAGAGAGCTTTTGATATATTCACATGTATATTAATTATTAATTATAGAAGAGACAGGTGGTTAAAACAAATAGTTCTTTCTTCCTAATGTCTTCTATTCTGACCAGAGGAAACATGCTGAAAATTTTAATAAATTAGAATTTTGCAGAAATTTAAAATACTTAGAAAATTTCCACTATATGGAAAACATTTTATTAGATAAAGCAAACTTAATAGCATATATAACTTCCAAATATATTTCACATATTGTTTCTTAACCTGGCATCATGGCAAGAAATTACAAAAAGTTAATTAACAAGATGAATATATGACATCTATATTTAAAATAAGGATATAGTCACAGAATTATTGGGAAGTCTTATTATTTGAAACTTACTCATTGAGAAAAGTCATGGCAGCGTTATTACTTGACTCAAAGAATTACTCATATGTGAAATGTTGGGGGTTAATTACCTTGATTTCTTGTCTCTCAGGTTTCCCAAGCCTGCATGACATGTGCCAAGTCTTCAGACTATAGATATACTCTCAGGCCTTCCTAAGCAGAGCCACCAATATTTTCTTCCTACTGTTATTGACTCTGACCCCTGATTGTTCTGTCTTTCTTGCTTCTAGTATCTAGTAGTCACATGCCACATAGATGACGATGAAAATCAAGTTTCCCCTTTACCAGGGACATACATGAAGGTTTACTGTCTCTCTACTATCAGTGGAAGAATGGAGACATAACTTTTACTAGGGTTCATACTCTTGTTTTTCTCTTTCACTGACCCTCTAAAGACACATAAACCTGTTCTGTAAGCCAACCTCATAGCAATCTGAGTTACCTTCCAATAAGATTTGACTAGTTACATTTATTTCCTTCAAGGATGACATGGATCTCCTCCAGGGCCCTATTGCATATCCCCGAGAAGAGAGGATTGCTATTTGGAAACAATATTATTGCTAACCAGAGAGTAAAAAAATCTCTATTTTTTTTAATCTCCAAATTTATTCTACATTTTGTGACAGTTAAATTAGATTTCAACCCCAATGGCAGAGCTCCTTTTGGGAATAGTGTAGTTTCTAGCGGATTTTAAATGTCAAGGGAAAGTTCATCAGAATACTCTCAGACATGTTTCTTCAAACACTGAATTTGGACAGAGGGTAAAGTCAATGTCAAATGTCTATTTTTTTTCACAGACTTCATTCAAAACTGAGAGAGGAATGTAGAAAGTTGAAAAAGATTGCAGAGACAGGAGGGCAAGGGATGTTTAAAGCATTTTTACCTAAGCACCTGGTTGTATGAGTTCATGGCTTTGTACTCTCAAGAAGCTCTTAGCTGCACATTAACAAAGGATTGAACAATGCGGAATTTCAAGACAGATATTTATTCAGCCCACTAGAAATGAGGCTGCAAGCCAATTGAAATGAAAAGATGCCTGTCCAAAATCCAACAATATTTTGTATATCTATAGAAGGAAAGTGAGCTAAACACAGAAATATTACAAATTACTATTCTTAATGCCTTTGAGACAAACAAAAGACTCCTTAAGAAACACTGTTAATATAACTTTCATCAGGAGGCTGGGCCTAAAGAAATGATAGACGGGGGGAAGGAAAGGGCTTGATTTCTGTCTTTTAAATATTCCAGATATATATTGAACTTAAAAATAAAACAAAAATTACATTTAAAGAAATTACCTTATAAATCTCTATTTCATAGTCAGATCTGCTCTAGTCATACTGTAACCATAAAAAAAAGGTAACAGAAGCAGTGTCCTTCCTTGGTTTCTCACTGTCTAGTCAGTTAATCATAACTAAGATGATGGTATGACCTAGTTCAGCCAGAACAAGCCCAGTTTATTTCAATTACCTTGGCACAGTAAGGCTTTCTCTCTCCTTCAAAACTGTTGCAGTTTGGACAATACATGATATGATCCCTCCAACTATGACAGATATCCAGACTTTACAAACTGTTGTCAAATATGGGCTCTCAGCCAATGTGCCTTCATTTATTGTGGCAATTCAGTGTTAAACTTTTGTTGGCATATGAAGGACAACACCAAAATTAGAGGAAAGGCATATCACAGCTTTCTAATATATAGTAATTATAATATTCAAAATTTCCTGTGTTTTTTTTTTTTTCTTAATTTTTTTGGAGAGAGGGTCTCGCTCTGTCACTGAGGCTGGGGTGCAATGGTGCAATACTGGCTCACTGCAACCTCTGCCACCAGGGCTCTAGCAATTCTCCTGCCTCAGTCTCCTGAGTAGCTGGGACTACAGATGGGCTCCATCCTGGATGGACAATTTTTGTGTTTTTGGTAGAGACAGTGTTTTGTCATGCTGTCCTGGCTGTTCTCCAACACCTGAGCTCAGGTGATCCACCAACCTCAGCCTCCCAAAGTCCTGAGATTGCAGGCATGAGCCACTGCACCTGGCCTGCGTTTTTTAAAATTAGCAAGAACTCACCTATGCATGAATTATTCACCACACATTTTATTATATTTGCCACAAGCAGATTATATGGTAGGCCCTGAAGGCACAAAGATTTAGGCACAGAACTTTCCATGAAACAGCTATTTCTAGTGGGAAGATACTAATAAGGAAGTAAGCAATTATTTGTTGTATCATTTCTATGATTAAGGCATACACAGATTGCTTGCAATTGGAATAGGGAAGATCCATCTATTCTTTTTTTTTTTTTTTTTTTTTTTTTTCTTTTTTAAGATGGAGTCTTGCTCTGTTGCCCAGGCTGGAGTGCAATGGTGCAATCTCAGCTCACTGCAATCTCTGCCTCCTGGGTTCAAGTGATTCTCCTGCCTCAGCTTCCTTAGTAGCTGGGATTACAGGTGCCCACCACCATTCCTGGCCAATTTTTGTATTTTTAGTAGAGTTGGGGTTTCACACCATGTTGTCCAGGCTGGTCTTGAACTCCTGACATTGTGATCCACCCACCTCAGCCTCCCAAAGTGCTGGGATTGCAGGCGTGAGCCACCGTGCCTGGCTGGGAAGAATCATCTATTCTAACATGAGGATGAGGTAAAGGTAAGGAGTTCCGGCCGGGCGCGGTGGCTCAAGCCTGTAATCCCAGCACTTTGGGAGGCCGAGACGGGCGGATCACGAGGTCAGGAGATCGAGACCATCCTGGCTGACACGGTGAAACCTCGTCTCTACTGAAAAAAAAAAAATACAAAAACTAGCCGGGCGAGATGGCGGGCGCCTGTAGTCCCAGCTACTCGGGAGGCTGAGGCAGGAGAATGGCGTGAGCCCGGGGGACGGAGCTTGCAGTGAGCTGAGATCCGGCCACTGCACTCCAGCCCGGGCGACAGAGCGAGACTCCGCCTCAAAAAAAAAAAAAAAAAAAAAAAAAAAAAAAAAAAAAAAAAAGGTAAGGAGTTCCAAGGGAAACAACCTTGAGAGAAAAAGATAAGAAGTAGTCAGGCACATAAAGAGAAAGGAAGCCAGGAAAGACATCTCAAACAAAACAATTAGCCAATAAAAATGCTAGGATGGGTAAGAACCTCCAGAGTTTACTGTAAGTGGTCAGGAATAGAGCACGAGACATAAGCAGAATTTCTATCATGAAACTTGGATTAATAAGGGGACTTTGATTACCATCAACAGCAACTGACTCTTACTGAAAGAAAAACAACAACAAAACTAATTGGAATCATTCCCTCTATCTCTCAGAATCAAAGTAAAACCTGAGGACCTAATTTGCAGAAAGAATTTTGAAAAGGTGAAAGAATTTAACTGGAGATAAAAAAAAATTACAAATGAGGTTTGTTGACTTTTCAGTAATAGCCATTCTGACTGGTATAAGATGATATCTCATTGTGGTTTTAATTTACATTTCTCTGATGATTAGCCATATTATACATCTTTTTCATGTGTTTGTTGGCCACTTGTATGTATTCTTTGAGAAATGTCTGTTTGTGTCCTTTGCTCACTTTTTAATGGGATTTTTTTCCTTGTTGAATTGTTTGAGTTCCTTGTAGATTCCGGATTAGTCCTTTGTTGGAGGCATAATTTGCAAAAACTTTCTCCCATTCTGCATGTTGCCTACATACCCTGTAGATTATTTATTTTGCTGTAGAGAAGCCTTTTAGTTTAATTAATTCCCATCATTATTTTTGTTGCATTTGCTTTTGGAGTCTTTATCGTAAATTTTTGCCTAGCCCAATGTGCCGAAGAGTTTATCCCACATTTTCTTCCAGGATTTTTATAGTTTCCACTCTTCAGTTTAAGTTTTTATTCCATCTTGAGCTAAATTTTGTATATGGTGAGAGGTAGAGGTCCAGTTTTATTCTTCTGCATATGGCTAGACAAGTTTCCCAGTATCATTTATTGACTAGGGTGTCCTTTTCCCATTGTTCATTTTTGCTGTCCAAAGATCAGTTGATTATAGGTATGTGGCCTTATTTCTGGGTTCCCCATTCTATTCTACTGATCAGTGTGTCTATTTTTATACCAGTACCATGCTGCTTTAGTTACTACAGGCTTGTAGTAAAATTTGAAGTCCAGCAATGTGATGTCTTCCCATTTTTTACCTTTTGTTTAAAATACCTTTGGCTATTCAGGCTTTTTTTTTTTTTTTTTTTTTTTTAAGTTTTATATGCATTTTAAGATTTTTTTTTTCTACTTTTGTGAAACATGACATGAGCAGTTTGACAGATATTACACTGAATGTGTATATTGCTTTGGGAAGTATGGTCATTTTAATGACAGGTGTTGGTGTTGATATGGGGAAAACAGAACATTTAGACATCATTAATGGGAATATAAATTACTACAATCTCTATGGAAAACAGCATGGAAATTTCTCAAAGAACTCAAAAGAGAACTACCATTTTACCCAGCAATCCCACTACTGGGCATCTACACAAAGTAAAAGTTATTGCTATATCAAAAAGACATCTACATTCGTATGTTTATCACAGCACTATTTACAATAGCAAAATCATGGAACCAACCTAATTGTCCATTAACAATTGACTGGATAAAGAAAATGGGGTATATATACACCATGGAATACCATGAAGCCATTAAAAAAAATGAAAACTTGTCCTTTGCAGCAACATGGATGGAGCTGGAGGTCATTATTCAAGTAACTAACTCAGAAACAGAAAATCAAATACCACATCTTCTCACTTATAAGTGGGAACTAAACACTAGGTACATGTAGACATAAAGATGAAAATAGTAGACACTGGAAACTGCAAAAGCAGGAAAGGTGGAAGGGCTGTGCGAAAATTATCTGTCAGGTATAATATTCATTATTTGGGTAATGAGTACACTGGAAGCCCCAATCCCCAACATTATGCAACATATCCATGTAACAAACATGCACATATACCTCTGTGTCTAAAATAGAATAAAATATTTCAAAAAGGGGCTTAAGGGGAGACGAATGAGGGAGAATCTCAGTGAATAGAGTCCTCCGAATTAACCTATAGTAGCACATCCATCTGTCAGTTAAAGAAAAAAAAAAAAATTACAAAAGGTGAAAAGATTTCACCAGAGATAGAGGGTAGGAGCGTGGATTCAACAGCTCCAATAGTTTTCCATTCTTCTGTTATTTTCCTCAAAATTTAAATTCCCGGAAGGTAAAACATGATTTGACTAGTATTAGTGACACGGCCAAGCTAGTTCCCTACCCCAAAGAAGCTACAAGCTTTGTAGAAGGAATAATCACGAAAGGAAAATCAAGACCCCATTACCAGGGAAGTGAGGATTAATGTTGGCCCAATGAAGAGTACAGATTCCCTCCTTTGTAATTACCCCACAGAATTTGGTTTTCTATCTCATAGGACTTGAGTCCCAACAAGACAGGCTACATTGCAGAAGGGGCAAATAACAGCAGAAAAATCAAGGCCTTATTACCAGGCAAGTGAAAATTGATGTCGGTATCATGAAAACAGCAGATATTCCCTCTTTTGTGGATACACTGCAAAGTTTGGATTTCTATCCCTTCAGATTTGGGACATAAACAGAGCACATGGTTCCTTTGTGTTTTAGAACAATATCTGTGATGGTAGAATACACATAGCTTGCAAGCTGTCAGGATTCAATCAAGGACAAACCAACATATCTAGTTTCCTTAATATATAAGTAATACATAAGTAAAAAGCATACATCCAATGTATTCTCATGGATGTGATCCAAATTCCTCATACATGGACATAATCTTTAAGGTAACTATTTTCTTAAATTAGTTACCTTAAATATTTGGCTATATAATATGCAGTTTACATACACATGTGTGTGTGTGTGTGTGTGTTCCATTTCTTTGTTATGAGCCTTTGTTATGTGATATCAGGAACAACTTTTCAAGTCTTGCAATGAAAGACAGAAATGATAAATTAGGCAATGAGATAAAGTACTAAACGTAATGTTAAACAACATGGTTATTTATCAAAGTATAGCTGCATTCAAAAGAAATGTAGGGAGGAGGGAGGGATTGCATTGGGGAGTTATACATGATATAAATGATGAATTGATGGGTGCTGACGAGTTGATGGGTGCAGCACACCAACATGGCATAAGTATACATATGTAACAAACCTGCACGTTATGCACATGTACCCTAGAACTTAAAGTATAATAAAAAAAAATAAAAAAAAATAAAAAAAAAAAAAGAAATGTAAACTGAGAAGAAAAGAGACATGAAATAAATCGAGGTATCAAATTTTCAAGTTATTGTGGTTATCATAATGAATCATATGTACTATACTGCCTTCGTATTTAGAGCAAAAATAAAACTAAACTATTCATATTTTTAAAAATCACTTTCGGTAGAAAGCATTGTAAAAAGAAAACAATTTATTGCTGCCTCGTAAGAAGGTAAATTAGTTTCACTGAGTTGGGCAAAACTTTCCTGATTGTCCAATCTAATTGCACACTCACTTAAAATTAATCCCAATAGCTCAAACTAAGGCAAGGTCATGGTCACTATTCCCTTTATTTCTTCTTATTTATGACACTTCTTTGAAAGTTTATCCCATGTTTTCATTTCTTTGTGTTATTTTTAAGTTAAAGATAATTAGAGTTAGGATATGTCAAAACAGTAAAATCAGAGATCTCTTAAATTTAATATTAATTAATGTATAAAATCTATTGCAGTAGCCAATTGGCTTATAACTGAATAAAACTATTTACCACAGTTTCTAAAGTTACTAGCTTTTTGTTGGCTGTTTAGGTTATTTCTTGATATATGCATACATGTATTTTATGTATATCTTGACAAATATATATATTTCTAGTAGCCTTTTTTAATTCTTAAAATTTTCTGCTTATAGAACTGCTGAGCTCATAGAGACCAGATAACAAGTTATGTTTGAATTATTTATCAAATTATTTCAAATAAGCTAATAGGATGGAGGGGGAGAGAATGATTGGGGAGAATTGCAGTTCTGAGAGTAAAAAGCATTGCCATTTTTGTTTGTATAACAGGTGATGCACTCATGCATATAAATAAACCATGCTCAGGAATCAGTTCACACAGCATGCTGCTGACCTGCTTTTCTGTTTTAGATCCCACATCATGACTACAATAGTCAGGTGAAATCCATTTAGTCTATGCACAGGTCCATAAGAATATATGTGTCTCTGTAAAACTACAATAAGAGTAAGTTGAAAATCCTTACCCATGAAATAAGAACTATGTTTATTTTACTGTGCAGTTATTAAAGATGTAACTGTACATAATAACCTATAAAATGCTGATCTGAAGGTGGTTATGAGAGTAGTTTTTGTGTTGAATTGCTTCTGCTGTTGCTTCTTCTTCTTGTCTCTTTTTCACTCACATGTGAAGAACTGTTCCAGACTTCTCTAATCTTAGCTCTTGCTACATATACCTATTTAAGGTTTTCAATCTTTTAAGTCTGCAATTTCTTAAAGTTTGTTTTTAAAACTTAATTTTATTGCTAAAGGATACTTTCTCTGTGCCAGAAAATATCTGTTTATACAATGTCTTTTGCTGTTTCCTTTTGATACATTATAACAAAATGTTATTTTTATCTCATTACCAGTAAAATAATCCAGCTCACTCCACCCCTCAGAGTTAGATTGCATATGTTGGCTGAATACTTTAATAAGTCTTCTTTAATAACAAGTGAAGAAATAATAAGTATTTCATAATACTTTAATACGTTTCCTTGGAGGCTGGGAGGCTGAGCTCCAGAAAATGGTAGATGGAAAATATTGTAAACTTGAGATTAAGCTATATTGCTCTACATAAAAAAGAGAATGAGAGATTTTAGTGGCTGGAAAATTGATGGAAAGTGGAGGGGAAGAAAGAAAGTTTATGCGACTTGAAACCATCGATATAAGTTTTTAAAAGAAGCCTCATTTAGTGTGTGTGTGTGTGTATTCGTGCGCATTTAGGAGTAAAATTTTATGAGCTGCACAACGCAAACTACCTAAACTTTTCCTATGACATACTTTGTTAAAAACCATGTAGATCAGTAATTGGCTTATGAGAAATTTGTATTTTGGAGTAATTTAAAAACATCTGTGTTGTGCTTCAGAGTTGGAATGAGGCACAAATAAAAGCTGCCTTTGGGTGGACAGTTATATCTGGGTATTTATAAAAACAGCAGCTAAAATCCGTAAACTAAGATGCAGCACTTACTGGCATTTTGCGTTAGAATATACTAACCAGGACACATTTTTCACTGTGACAGCCAAACTCTCAAATTCAGGGTTCTGAATTGAACAACGGTCCTTCGTATATAATCTGAATGTCCTAAGAAAGTTAAGGAAATGACTCTGAATTCATGTATTACGGCTGTGGAAGTCAGAGGAATGCGCTGTTTATGACACAAATGTTTCACAAAGCATTTGTAAGCTAACCTGGGAGTATCCAAAAAACTCTTATGAAGTCACAGACTAGAAATTGTTCTTCAACTCTGCTTTGAAAAACTCAAAATTTCTTAAGATTTTTGAGTATTTCATTCAAAAGACAGCTGTGCTTTGGTTGATTCTGTGACCTGTTTTTTTCATCTGCTAAAATATGATTATATGGTTAGTTCTCAAGAATATTTTGAAACTGATGACAGACACTATATGCTACATTGAAGGAAATGTGCCAGATATGCGAGAGAAAGACTGAGTTGTGGTGAGAACGTGCTACTGCATGAGAGGTGTCAGGCCGCAGACGGAGAAGCAATGGCATTTAATACATTTTTTTCAGGGTTAGCCATTAGAATTATCTGTGTTCTCAAATTCTCAAATGCCTCTGTCAATGTTGCTGACAGCTCTTGAATGGTTTTTCAGTAATGAGGACGTTACCAGGGACTTATATGTCAAGTTTCTTACTAGATATCAGCATCAGGGAGAGAGGACTTGCACATATATGTTAAGTTGTGAGGTTAAAAAAAAAAGAGAGAGAGAGAGCAATATGATAAGGTAAAGTAGGGCAGAGTATGGAAAATCAGAGCAGGCAGCACAAGTCTCTTTGACAGTGATGCATAAAAATTCTTTCTGAAGAAATCTGGATGAACAGCCCATGCTGTCACAGACAGTAGTGACCCCTCAGATTCTTAGTAATAACAGAGCTATTTTGGAGGCTCAAAAGTATAGGGCAGCATTGGCTGCTCTCAGACGACAAAACTGAGCAGAAAGGTTTCAACTGGATACATCATTTCATAGAAGAGAGCTGCTGAGGTTGTGCTCCTGACAAATACATCCCATCAACTCAGGGCAGTAAGCTTCTCCACTTCCAACGAGAAAGCTAGGAAGCTTGGGGTCCTTCAAATACAAAGACTACTTTGATTTTAGTGTGAATAATTTTGTCCCCAGTGATGTCTGGAAGCTACACCTAACACACAAGGCCATAGAAGGTCTCAGTCATAGGCCAGATGCAGTGGTTCACACCTGTAATCCTAGCACGCTGGGAGGCTGAAGTGGGTGGATCACCTGTGGTCAGGAATTTGAGACTATCCTGGCCTAGATGGTGAAACCCTGTCTCTACTGAAAACACAAAATTAGCCGAGTGTGGTGGTGCATGCCTGTAATTCCAGCTACTTGGGAGGCTGAGGCAGGAGAATTGCTTGAACCCAGGAGGCGGAGGTTGCAGTGAGCCGAGATTGTGCCATTGCACTCCAGTCTGGACAATAAGAGCAAAACTCCGTCTCAAAACAAAACAAAACAAAACAAAACAAACAAACAAACAAAAAAACCACAAAAATAACAACAAAAACCTCAGTCATATCTAAGAGATTAAGAAAAATATATATATATCGACACCGAGATGGGCATGTTGTGTCCAGAATTGGGTGGGTTCTTGGTCTCGCTGACTTCAAGAATGAAGCTATGGACCCTCGCAGTATTACAGTTCTTAAAGATGGTGTGTTCAGAGTTTGTTCCTTCACATGTTCAAAAGTGTCCGGAATTTATTCCTTCTGGTGGGTTCATGGTCTCACTGATTGTAGGAGTGAAGCTGCAGACCTTCGAGGTGAGTGTTACAGCTCTTAAAACCAGGGCGTCTAGAGTCGTTCATTTCTTCCGGTGGGTTCGTGGTCTCGCCGGCCTCAGGAGCGAACCTGCAGACCTTCATGGTGAGAATTACAGTTCATAAAGGCAGTGCAGACCCAAAGAGTGAGCAGCAGCAACAGTTATCACTAAGAACAAAAGAACAGAACCTCCACAAGGTGGAAGGCAAGCCCCAGCAGGTTGCCCCTGCTGATGCCAGTGCCCTGCTTTTATTCTTATCTGGCCCCACCCACATCCTGCTGATTGGTCCATTTTACAGAGAGCTGATTGGTCTGTTGTACAGAGAGCTGATTGGTCCATTTTGACAGAGTGCTAATTGGTGCGTTTACAAAACTTTAGCTAGACGCAAAAGTTCTCCAAGTCCCCACCCAATTATCTAGACACAGAGCTGATTGGTGCCTTTACAAACCTTTAGCTAGACAGAAAAGTTCTCCAAGTTCCCGCCTGAACCAGAAGCTCAGCAGGCTTCACCTCTCAATGGCTTCACCTCTCAACTATACTGGCCAAGGGACTTTGCGGCACCTAGCCTGGGCACTCAGGCAGCCCAAAGGGAGCTCGTCCCCTGACCAAGCCCAGCAAGCCGGCTGCGTCCAGTACGGGGCCGCCAGCCCGCACCCACCCGGAACCCGCGCCCGCTCGCGAGCGCGGCGAGCAGCCCGGGCTCGCGCCAGCGCCTTTCTCTCCACACCTCCCCACCAGCAGAGGGAACCGGCTCCGGCCTCGGCCAGCCCCAGAGAGGGGCCCCCACAGCGCAGCGGCGGCCTGAAGGGCTCCTCGAGCGCGGCCAGAGCGGACGCCGAGGCCGAGGAGGCGACGAGAGCGTGCGAGGGCTGCTAGCAAGTTGTCACATCTCAATGTTATGTTTCATTGTTAAGGTGATTTTTGTATTTATTGCTCAGTGAGGAAATAATCAGCAGTAAAGGGGCTATGTTTTGAGTAATCCTGGTCACAAGAGTTAGGAGGTGAGGGGATGGAGTAGATGAACGAACCCTTTCCCTCCCGAAGACCCTGGATGCAATGCCCTCTGGTGACAATATTGAATCTCTGCTTTGGTGTCAGGAGCATAGGGAAAACCCTTATTCTTCATTTGGAGGAACTGTGGAAAACCAAGTTATGCATTTCTCCAGCTCACCTAAGCACTTGTGCATTTTAATATTGCTGACTCTGGCCATCAAGAGTTATTTATTCATAAAGTGTCAAAGAAAATCTTGAAGCCTTCACTGATAGTGAAGAGAAAAATCTCCCACCTGGCTAGGGTGGGGTGAAGAAGGTGTCCAGAAGGAAAATCAAGAAATTTACTCCGTATTTAAATGAGTGAGATGAAGTAGGTAACACTTCCATAGGGGCCACTGAGCAATGACTTACACCCACATTCATAAAATAAGGAGCAAAGGAAGAGGGACAGGAACCAGAAAGTCTGGAGAGGGGCGTAACTACCTGTGAGTTTTTTCATTAGCATCACCTCAGTGAGAATGTGTTCGATTTTGCAAGAGGTTAAGAACATTTGCTCACTGAAAGCTGAACAATATGATTAAAAATCCAATTTTTAATTAGCTTGTAGAAGTGTCTACCATAGTACTGGACATTGTGATGCATACCCAAATCCCTTTTCTTCAAGACAAAAGCATTCATCCCCCCAGATACTGATAATGGTAATGGTTGAAAACTCAGAGCTAAGCCCCTCCCCGATAGCTGCTCTTGAATGAAGAAAGTCCCCTTATCCAAAGTCATATTATTTGCTTGGCATTGCCACATCCAAACGTGAGAGCACAGAACATGCATTACTTTTGCTGGAATCAGAAGTGCTTCTTTCAACTATCTCATCTCTGGCTTTACTGTCAGCTTTGCAATCAACCTTTATAATTTGTTATGGATCTCTTGGTGTTGTCATCTGGCTTTTTCAAGGTTGCCTAATTGGAGCAACTGAAGGAAGAAAGGAAGGAAGTTTTTTGAAAAAGCGAGGTTTTGTTTGTTTGTTTGTTTGTTTTTGTATTTGTCAGTATCCCCCATCAATAGTGGTCCTTTCAGGACCTTCCAACACATTTACAATCAGTTCCCTGAGTTAAACTTTATTCTGTTTGAAATATCTATAATATAGTAGTTTCTATTTTTCTGAATGGATGTTGACTCAAAGTACTAAATATTCAGAGGGGATGGGAAAGCAATAGTTTATGAGATTAACTATCTTCCAAAAAGGCATTTGGTCTATTAGTGGATCTTGACTTTTTGTGACATTGTTGAAGTTTCCAATTTACCAACTTCAAAGAAGTCATTTAACTTCTGAGTTCTTGTTTCCTTCCGTGTCAAATGAAGGGCTTAGACTTCATATCCTTTAAGATGTTTTTTAACTTTAAATTGTATGAATCCAGAGAAAATGAAGGTATTGAATTCTCACTAATCCCTAAATTTTTTCATGTGTAAACATCAGGCTCAAGAACCAATAGTAGAAAGATCAGATAGCAATGGATTTACAAGTATAATTATTTGGGGGATGCTTGATATTTTAACGCAAGTCAGCAAGCAATATATCATACTACAAGTAATAAGAAATCCAGAAATAAAACATATTTTAAAGGTAACATAAAGTACTTTACACATTCAGTCATAAGGGATTGCTACTTGTTTGTGACAGAAAGTAAAATGTAAGCTGTGCATTCTTTCCTGAAAGTCTAAAGCTAACAGAGTGTAGTACTGACATTATATTCTAAGACATTCCAAAAAGTCTTTCCTGAAAGTCTGAAGCTAACAGAGTATAGTACTGACACTATATTCTAAGACATTCCAAACAGACAACTAATCTTGCAATAAACAGAAAATGGATCACTTGTCACAGTCAGTAACTGATGTAACTAATAAGACATGCATAGATGTCTTTTCATAGAAATACCCTGTTATGTGAATGTTAGCAACTTGAATATTAATATCTCAAAAAATACTATTGCTGTCATTTAAAGACATAGCAAAATATGATTGAAATCTGAAATCTGTTTGGCATAGGTGTATTTTAGAATCATAGAAGCTGTTGAGATCATGCCCACAGTTATATATCTAGTGAGAAATATTTTTTAGCTGTATAAATACAAGGTTTAACCCTCATCAGCTATCTTTTGTCCAAACCATAATCATGCAAAATTACTGGTAGTGAGAGCTTTCGTTACTGGCATCCACAGAGTAATTTATAACGTTAGAAAGGCCTTTGCCATTTTCCTAATTGATGCTCTAAGTCGGGATTGCATTTGGATCTATCATTGTCACTTGGTTGTCACACAGAGTCCAACATAAGCTGTGCATTTTAAATATCATTGCTATATATGCTGTTTCTTATGGTTCAGCAAAGCAGCAAGCACACGTTTGAATTCATCACATGTCACGACAATGCATTCAAACCTTCAAATTAGTATTCAGAATTGGAGTGAATTATCTTGGAACTAAACAAAACAACCTTAAATAGAGGAAGTGATATTACCTTAAAATAAATTGATCTTCAGTTTTATTTAAAAGCTGGCCATTAATCCATGCTAATTCTTATTTAAGCCATAACATACAAATTTTGAAATAAAGACTGTTTATAAAATATGAAGATTTTAATAGTTGTTTCCTCAAATATTATCAACTATTGAACAACCTTTGTTGAGTATAGATAGAATGGAACTCTTTTAAATAATATGCAAAACTCAATTGTCACATGTAAGGCATTCTAAAATAATACAAGCTACATTAGAATATGAACAAACCATGCATAAAAATCACATATGTGCTTGTAATTCCAGCACTTTGGGAAGTCAAAGAAGGTGGATCACATGAGTTCAGGAGTTCGAGACAAGGCTGGACACCATGACAAAACCCAATCTCTACAAAATATAGAAAAAGTAGCTGGGTGTGGTGGCACGTTCCTGTAGTCCTAGCTACTTGGGAGGCTGAGGTAAGACGATTGCTTGAGCTCAGGAAGCAGAGGCTGCAGTGAGCTGAGATTGCACCATTGCCCTCCAGCCTCGGTGGCAGAGCAAGACCCTGTCTCAAAAAAAAAAAAAAAAAGTAACAAACCTGCACGTTATGCACATGTACCCTAGAACTTAAAGTATAATAATAATAATAATAATAATAAAAGTTAGGCATATAATTGGCATATTTATGCATCACAAAATCTCCTACATTTATCTTCCGACAAATTCTGAGTTCTAGAAACTAATTTTACGTAAACTATAATGAAGTATTCTGTTATATAATATACCTTATAGGCAAGATTAAAAAACACATTTATATCTCAGTGTATTAGTTATATATTACTAACAAATTATTCCAATACCCATGGTACAATTTCTGATCATAAAATTATGTATTTAAAGAGGTATGTGTACTTATTCAAGTGAATGAAACATTATTAGTCTCCCTCGCTATGGAAACAAATTACATATTTTAATCTCAACAATTTATCAGAAATGGATCCAGTATAATAGTTAGCAACAATGAATAAAACATTAAAGATATGTGTATAAAATATATGCAGACAAAATCTACTGAAGTATTATTTTCAGATATGCAAAATAGTTGATAAAACCTGCTCAAATGTTTAAAAAAAAAAGAAATTTGAGGTCTAAAAGCATTAGGTCATAGATAATCATTTGTTTCTGGTTGTTAATTTGTATTAGCATATATGGGTTAAAGCCACAATTATTTGAAGATGTTTCATAATGTGTTGTCTACAGATTTTCTCTAGGCCCAAAATCTAACTTAAGAGCTTGACATTCCAGTAACAAGAAAAGCCTATTCAGAAAGAAGGAGCAGGTCACAGAGCATAAAAGACAAAGCTAGAGGGCCTCAGAGGGGATCCTTCAGTGCTCACTTTCCTCCTGCCTTATTTTGAAATCCATAATTTTTCTCTGCACAAAGCCAAATGCTTTTTGGAAGTTTGCAGTTTAGCAGACTCATTTGTGAAGTAATTGTTTTCTTCAACATAAACTAAAGCATATACTCTGTTGATGTTGAAAGATATGCTGTTTCCTATTATAAAATTTATTTCTGTAACATGAGAAAGATATAGAATATATTTGTTTTTATTTACACTGTAAATTTCTTTGGCTAAGAGCTAAACAAAAGATTATGGTGTTTAAATTTCATTCTCTATTTCCTTTGAGGCTTTTCCCTTTGAAGATGTAACATCCATCCTCTCACCAGTATTTTTATTGTATAATTTGGAACTCTATTATATATTAATATTTTTTCAATTATTTTGTCAACATCATGCCCCAGTAAAATGGGATAATTTCACCACCTTTTTCCATTGCCTCCTTCATTTTACCTTCAAGGAGAAAGACTGTGCTTTACCTGTCAAGTTAAAGGATGCAGATTAGGATTCAGAGCATATGGAATGATGGTTATTTTTTGAACTTCATATTCTCTAAGGTCTGAAGACATAACCAGGATCTTAGACTACAGCTGCTGCATGAAAGCACATTCACCTCTCTGTCTTTGTCACTTCCCCCCACCTCCTCTGACCATGCTCTGTCCCATGCGGCTGGGGCACTCAGATGAACAGCTAGACTGCACTTCTGCTCAGGAGATGCCTTGGTGAGAACACTCAGAAGAAAGGCACTAGCCATCGAGCTGCTCTCTTGCCATAGGATTCTCTTGATCTTTTGTTTAACTTTTATCTGTTGATTTTTATTATCTTTATTTCCTGCTAGAGCTATAGGATTCATGTTTATTTTAGTCTGTGAGCTGAGAAGCCAACAAAAATTGAACCATTCAGCCTGCTTTGGTTCTAAGCCCTGGCTTGTTTTGAACCTAGGTAAAAAGAGTTCTCCAAGTGCTTCCATCTACCTCACCATATGCTGCACAGAGTTTGCTGACCTGGCACACTGTTCTTCACAGTAATTGCTTTCTGAACTCCAGAAATGGGTACTTTTTAAAGGACAAGATTGTAGGCTCTTGATGTCTCCCCTTCTCCTTTCCTATTTCTCTTTCTCTACTTTACAAATTTATGGCATTTATATTTATGTAAGTATATTATATGTGTTTTATTTATTTATATAAATATGTCTGCTATATTTGAATTGATCTATACATAAAAATGTAGATAGACAAAGATATAAACTAGATATAGATACAGCCCTTTTAAACAAATATCACATGTTCAAAAAACTGAAGGCTTTGAATAATGATAAATAGGATTCATATTAGTAGGCATCACAATATTTAAAGGTGTAAGGACATAAGTAGATATGAAATGTCATGTGTCCGGAGCCATGAGGCCCGGAATTAGCCGACCTCTGTTGCGTGATCTCCGCACAGTGGAAACAAGATGGCACATTTCCGGGTTCTTTATTACAAACCTTTCCCGCGCGCGCCTAAACCCTTCCCGCGGGCACCTAAACCTTTCCCGCTGGCAAGCCTTTCCCGCGCGCACATTTTTCCCGCCCAGGAAGATATGCAGCCTACGGCGCAGGCGCGATCCCGCGCCCGGGAAAAATTACAAACCCACGGTGCATGCGCAATTGTAATTTGAGAAAATCCGGCCCCCCGTCACCGCCCTGGCCCAACCTCTTCCTCTGCCAGCCTATATAAGGCATTGCACTGCCACCATTAAACGAGACTTGATCAGGCAATTGTCTTGTCTCCATTTCTCGTGTTTTCTTGTCTCCTCCATTCCCACTCCCCCTTCCAGGGCCCGTTCGACTGTCCTGCAGGTCGGGACAGTCATGTCTACTTTAATAAATGTAAATGTAAAGAAAGAATATTTCAAAATCATAATACTCATTGTATACTTGTCATGCAAAGTAGATTGGGAGAAAGATTATCTGTCAAGATGAGAACAAAGGACTCAGGATGGATTACTAAACCTCATGTAGAAACTAATGATGATGAAAAAGATCTACTTAAAATGTTTGACAATATGGTTTTCAGCTCAAGACTGCACTTAGGCATCCCCACCATAAAACTTTTCCCAATGTTGTTCTCAGCAGAATTTGGAAACTCCCTTGACTTTGGAGCCTTCTTTTTGAACCTTCTTTTTGTTTTATATTAATATAAGTAAACTATTTAGAGTCAGGATATCTTTGAGCTATAGTTTCTTCCTTGGAAATAGTGTAAAGATATCCACATATGTGTTGCTTAATAAATTATTTTTTGGAAGAATACCATTATTATTCACAATTACATGAATAAAACAGATTTATGCCAATGGACCGTCAGAACAAAAAAATTAAAAAAAAAATATTCATTTGTTCAACAATACTTGTCAAGTGCCAGACACTGTTTAGGCACTTGGGATATATGATTGAATTAAATATACAAGAATTCCTGTGTTCATATAGCTTACATTTCAGTAAGAAAGATAGATAATAAATAATAATCATAAAGAGTTAATAAAATTAGGTTAAAATATGATAAGTGCAATGGAGAAAAGTAAAACCAGGAGAAGTTAAAGGCCATAGAGAGTGGGGACCTGAGTGTGGGGAGAAGAGACTACTCATGTAATGTCAGTCAAGGTAATAACCAACAAGAGGCAATGAAATTTTCACCAAGTGGAAATAGTGATGCACCTTTGGCAAATCTACAAATTCCAGATTTTTGGTTTACATGGAATCCACAGAAATCATGGCTGAAACAATAGCATCAAACCATTTGATGTGAATAGTTTCAAATTAGAAAACTGAAGCAGACTTCCAGAATATAAAGGGTTTTTTTTTTAAATAAGAAAACTATAGCAAATGAGTATTCTACACTCTCCCCAAAATAGAAACTGAAGATCAGACTGCTGCGCTATTTCTCTAAGAAAGCTGACTACTATTATATCCCCCAATCACATGCCAGCTGAGAAATTTGTTAGTAGAAAAAAAAAAAAAAATAGTGAATTTAATGCTTAGCAATCACCCACGGCAAAATCTTTTTTTGTTGTTGTTATTGTTTTCTTTAAAAATGTCTTCACTATAAAAGAAGACACAAAGCTATAATGCAGAGAAAAACTTAGAATTAAATTTAAGATTATTACTGAAGATATCTTTTGAAGATGCCATTTAGTACAGGCTTAACAAATTGCTTTTTACTGAAAGCTCTTTGGTACAATTGAATGACTTTCCTTCTCCAGTGCAGCCATCAACTGCTTAAATCAATACTGAAGAAACCATTCTGTACAATACCACCTGGGCTACAGAGAGTAATTTTTCAATTATAGAACCATACATATTAGACACAATGCAGAAAATATATACTAAGTGGCAAACAGATGTCAAGAAATCTACCTCTGATTGGAGGGCTAAACAGAGCAGAGAAATGGACTTTCAACTGCACATTACATTCTGAAGGGGCTCACAGGCCCACAACATAGCAAAAAATTAAACAGAACTTGGGGGAATAAATCTCTGTGTCTCTACTAGGGAAAAGGAAACCAATGAGCTTTGACTGATAGGGCTGTGATTGTTGCGTGATTTTGTGTGTAAATATGCCAAAAGATTGCTCAGCTGCCATAAAGCAGCATGTACAATAATGAGAGAATGTTAAAGAAGTTCATCATATTTCATAGAAAAGAATTCTAGACAAAAGTCAAAATATCTAGGATGACTTTCTCAACAAACTCTCCAGTCAGCAAACAGTGAAGTCTTGGATTCTATCTTTGATAAGAGGATTCTTATTAGATGACCTCTAGGATCTCTTATGTCTTGTAGAATCTATGATTATATAACATAACTTTTATTTATGTATCTACAAAACAAATGACTTACAAATGCATCTACAGAACAAATGATTCCAGATAAAGGATTTTTAAACTGATGAATAAATAAATACCAATTAATTAGGCCCACTTTTTAAACTTGATCTTGTGTCTTTTTTAGAATTTAGCAGATTATACACTGTTATTCAGTACTGCAAGAAGTGTCCAAGCTTTTGCATGTTTGTTAATAATAAGCATTCCATGCTGATCATGACTCTGATTGTAATATATATTGTTAATGGGGAAATTTTATTGTTATATTTGCAACAAATGAAAAAAAAATGTGATTAAATAAAATCCTTTAAAAATTTGTAATAGTTCACTAAGAAGGAAAACTAAAATAGAAACGAAATTGTATATTTAGTTCATACCATAAAAATATTAGATGAGTCTCCAGGGATGCAGAGAAAGAGAAAATTATAGTGTCTTTGCATTTCTTTTGTCATATCTTTGCTTCTGTTTTCATATGTGTAAGGTAGGGTGGGTAAGAGTGACTTCACATGTAGCTCTAGTAAGACCATTAGAAAGAAGAAGTAAGAATACATATTAGAGAGCATGGCGCGGTGGCTCAAGCCTGTAATCCCAGCACTTTGGGAGGCCGAGACGGGCGGATCACGAGGTCAGGAGATCGAGACCATCCTGGCTAACATGGTGAAACCCCGTCTCTACTAAAACAATACCAAAAACTAGCCGGGCGAGGTGGTGGGCGCCTGTAGTCCCAGCTACTCGGGAGGCTGAGGCAGGAGAATGGTGTAAACCCGGGAGGCGGAGCTTGCAGTGAGCTGAGATCCGGCCACTGCACTCCAGCCTGGGTGACAGAGCGAGACTCCGTCTCAAAAAAAAAAAAAGAAAAAAAAAAAGAAACCGTCATAATTAATGAATTTTCATTAAAATTGGTGTAGGCCACATTCTTCTTGAAAAGTTACAATGTGAGAGTCCTAAAGGCATTCATTGATACAGTACAAGGACATGAGAATTAGAGACTAAGTTGATTAGTCTCTTATTAACACAAGTGTGTTACACTTGATTATTATTACTTATCACTCAAGTTAACTTTCTCCACATTTATATGTATATTTAAAATGTTTTTATTAATACTTCTAATGTAATCAATTTAAGAATTATTAACATATTAATGCAAATTATTTTAAAGATTATATAAAATATGTATAATTTTAAAACAAATATAAGTATAATAATATATAAAATATTCCAATTATGAGTTCTTTTTTAAAAAGTAATAGAAAAAATTAACTAAAAATAGTTATCTCACTGCTACAATCACTTATGTTCATGAACATCATATTATCACTTAACTTTTCAGAGCCCTTACAAAATTTTAATTTATATTCCACAAATGCTGCCTTTCTTAAAGTTCAGTGTTATTTACTATATTGAAGCATTCACAATCAACCAAGTACTGAAATTTTCTAATAACTGACTGACATTTCATTTAACTTTTTAAAATAAAATAACATATAGAATCTATTTCCTTGAATCGATATGCAAGGTGGGGCTAATCTTTACTTGATTTAACAACCCAGAGATAATAATGTGGCATATCAGATGCTTTGTTAATAAAAATATTAGTTTACTATTAGGGGAATATGAAGCCATGCATTTTTTCAAAACAGTGTTCAATATTCGATTAAACGTTACTAAAAATAATAACATAGTTATTTACTCAGCTAAAAAAAGTTCTTACAAACTCTTCTTAGTTCTCAGCCAAAAACAAATACCTTAAAAATATATAGCTTAATCATCAGGATCTAATTGTGAGTATCTGTAAAAGAAAAACATTGAATTAGTAAGACTATATTTAGATTCTATAACTAAAATTAATGTTCACCTATTAATCATGAGATTTGAGATGAATGCATTTTCTTATAGATTATTTTTACTTTGTCATAGAATAACTTGTGGCAGACCAAATCTCCCTCCAAAAACAACTAAAAAAGTGGATAAAATATATTCTAAAATATATGTGTGTTTGAAGGTGTCAGAGAGCTACCTCAGGTAGGACTGGGGCAATCAAGATCATGAATACCGGAGCAAGATGGCCGAATAGGAACAGCTCCAGTCTCCAACTCCCAGCGCGAGCGACACAGAAGACCGGTGATTTCTGCATTTTCAACTGAGGTACTGGGGTCATCTCACTAGGGAGTGCCGGACAATCGGTGCTGGTCAGCTGCTGCAGCCTGACCAGCGAGAGCTGAAGCAGGGCGAGGCATCGCCTCACCTGGAAGCCAAGGGGGAAGGGAATCCGTTTTCCTAGCCAGGGGAACTGAGACACACAACACCTGGAAAATTGGGTAACTCCCACCCCAATACTGCGCTTTAAGCAGACAGGCACACCAGGAGATTATACCCACACCTGGCCGGGAGGGTCCCATGGCCATGGAGCCTCCCTCATTGCTAGCAAAGCAGTCTGTGATCTAACCACAAGGCAGCAGCGAGGCTGGGGGAGGGGTGCCCACCATTGCTGAGGCTTAAGTAGGTAAACAAAGCCGCTGGGAAGCTCGAACTGGGTGGAGCTCACAGCAGCTCAAGGAAGCCTGCCTGTCTCTGTAGTCTCCACCTCTGGGGACAGCGCACAGCTGAAGACCAACAGGGGAAGCAGCAGGGGCCAGTGCAGACGCGAACGACTCTGTCTGACAGCTTTGGGGAGAGCCGTGGATCTCCCAACGTGGAGGTTGAGATCTTAGAACGGACTGACTGCCTGCTCAGGTGGGTCCCTGACCCCTGAGTAGCCTAGCTGGGAGACATCCCCCACTAGGGGCAGTCTGACACCCCACACCTCACAGGGTGGAGGACACCCCTGAGAGGAAACTTCCAAAGGAAGAATCAGACAGGTACACTCGCTGTTCAGCAATATTCTATCTTCGGCAACCTCTGCTGCTGATACCCAGGCAAACAGGGTCTGGAGTGGACCTCAAGCAATCTCCAACAGACCAACAGACAGTCCTTCTGACTGTCAGAAGGAAAACTATCAAACAGGAAGGACACCTATACCAAAACCCCATCAGTACGTCACCATCATCAAAGACCAGAGACAGATAAAACCACAAAGATGGGGAAGAAGCAGGGCAGAAAAGCTGGAAATTCAAAAAATAAGAGCGCATCTCCCCCTGCAAAGGAGCGCAGCCCATCTCCAGCAACGGATCAAAGCTGGTCAGAGAATGACTTTGACGAGATGAGAGAAGAAGGCTTCAGTCCATCAAACTTCTCAGAGCTAAAGGAGGAATTACGTACCCAGCGCAAATAAACTAAAAATCTTGAAAAAAGAGTGGAAGAATTGACAGCTAGAATAATTAATGCAGAGAAGATCATAAACAAAATGACAGAGATGAAAACCATGACATGAGAAATACGTGACAAATGCACAAGCTTCAGTAACCAACTCGATCAACTGGAAGAAAGAGTATCAGCAATTGAGGATCAAATGAATGAAATGAAGCGAGAAGAGAAACCAAAAGAAAAAAGAAGAAAAAGAAACGAACAAAGCCTGCAAGAAGTATGGGATTATGTAAAACGACCAAATCTACGTCCGATTGGGGTGCCTGAAAGTGAGGGGGAAAATGGAACCAAGTTGGAAAACACTCTTCAGGATATCATCCAGGAGAACTTCCCCAACCTAGTAGGGCAGGCCAACATTCAAATTCAGGAAATACTGAGAACTCCATAAAGATACTCCTCCAGAAGAGCAACTCCAAGACACATAATTGCCAGATTCACCAAAGTTGAAATGAAGGAAAAAATCTTAAGGGCAGCCAGAGAGAAAGGTCGGGTTACCCACAAAGGGAAGCCCATCAGACTAACAGCAGATCTCTCGGCAGAAACTCTACAAGCCAGAAGAGAGTGGGGGCCAATATTCAACGTTCTTAAAGAAAAGAATTTTAAACCCAGAATTTCATATCCAGCCAAACTAAGTTTCATAAGTGAAGGAGAAATAAAATCCTTTACAGATAAGCAAATGCTTAGAGATTTTGTCACCACCAGGCCTGCCTTACAAGAGACCCTGAAGGAAGCCCTAAACATGGAAACGAACAACCGGTACCAGCCATTGCAAAAACATGCCAAAATGTAAAGACCAACGAGGCTAGGAAGAAACTGCATCAACTGACGAGCAAAATAACCAGTTAATATCATAATGACAGGATCAAGTTCACACATAACAATATTAACCTTAAATGTAAATGGACTAAATGCTCCAATTAAAAGACACAGACTGGCAAACTGGATAAAGAGTCAAGACCCATCAGTCTGCTGTATTCAGGAGACCCATCTCACATGCAGAGACATACATAGGCTCAAAATAAAGGGATGGAGGAAGATCTACCAAGCAAATGGAGAACAAAAAAAAGCAGGGGTTGCAATCCTAGTCTCTGATAAAACAGACTTTAAACGATCAGAGATCAAAAGAGACAAAGAAGGCCATTACATAATGGTAAAGGGATCAATTCAACAGGAAGAGCTAACCCTCTTAAATATATATGCACCCAATACAGGAGCACCCAGATTCATAAAGCAAGTCCTTAGAGACTTACAAAGAGACTTAGACTCCCATACAATAATAATGGGAGATTTCAACACTCCACTGTCAACATTAGACAGATCAACGAGACAGAAAGTTAACAAGGATATCCAGGAATTGAACTCATCTCTGCACCAAGAGGACCTAATAGACATCTATAGAACTCTCCACCCCAAATCAACAGAATATACATTCTTCTCAGCACCACATCGCACTTATTCCAAAATTGACCACATAATTGGAAGTAAAGCACTCCTCAGCAAATGTAAAAGAACAGAAATTATAACAAACTGTCTCTCAGACCACAGTGCAATCAAACTAGAACTCAGGACTAAGAAACTCAATCAAAACCGCTCAACTACATGGAAACTGAACAACCTGCTCCTGAATGACTACTGGGTACATCACGAAATGAAAGCAGAAATAAAGATGTTCTTTGAAACCAATGAGAACAAAGATACAACATACCAGAATCTCTGGGACACATTTAAAGCAGTGTGTAGAGGGAAATTTATAGCACTAAATGCCCACAAGAGAAAGCAGGAAAGATCTAAAATTGACACTCTAACATCACAATTAAAAGAACTAGAGAGGCAAGAGCAAACACATTCAAAAGCTAGCAGAAGGCAAGAAATAACTAAGATCAGAGCAGAACTGAAGGAGATAGAGACACAAAAAACCCTCCAAAAAATCAATGAATCCAGGAGTTGGTTTTTTGAAAAGATCAACAAAATTGGCAGACTGCTAGCAAGACTAATAAAGAAGAAAAGAGAGAGGAATCAAATAGACCCAATAAAAAATGATAAAGGGTGTATCACCACCGACCCCACAGAAATACAAACAACCATCAGAGAATACTATAAACGCCTTTACGCAAATCAACTAGAAAATCTAGAAGAAATGGATAATTTCCTGGACACTTACACTCTCCCAAGGCTAAACCAGGAAGAAGTTGAATCCCTGAATAGACCAATAGCAGGCTATGAAATTGAGGCAACAATTAATAGCCTACCCACCAAAAAAAGTCCAGGACCAGATGGATTCACAGCTGAATTCTACCAGAGGTACAAGGAGGAGCTGGTACCATTCCTTCTGAAACTATTCCAATCAATAGAAAAAGAGGGAATCCTCCCTAACTCATTTTATGAGGCCAACATCATCCTGATACCAAAGCCTGGCAGAGACACAACAAAAAAAGAGAATTTTAGACCAATATCCCTGATGAACATCGATGCAAAAATTCTCAATAAAATACTGGCAAACCGGATTCAGCAGCACATCAAAAAGCTTATCCACCATGATCAAGTGGGCTTCATCCCTGGGATGCAAGGCTGGTTCAACATTCGCAAATCAATAAACGTAATCCAGCATATAAACAGAACCAAAGACAAGAACCACATGATTATCTCAATAGATGCAGAAAAGGCTTTTGACAAAATTCAACAGCCCTTCATGCTAAAAATGCTCAATAAATTCGGTATTGATGGAACGTACCTCAAAATAATAAGAGCTATTTATGACAAACCCACAGCTAATATCATACTGAATGGGCAAAAACTGGAAACATTCCCTTTGAAAACTGGCACAAGACAGGGATGCCCTCTCTCACCACTCCTATTCAACATAGTCTTGGAAGTTCTGGCTAGGGCAATCAGGCAAGAGAAAGAAATAAAGGGTATCCAGTTAGGAAAAGAAGAAGTCAAATTGTCCCTGTTTGCAGATGACATGATTGTATATTTAGAAAACCCCATTGTCTCAGCCCAAAATCTCCTTAAGCTGATAAGCAACTTCAGCAAAGTCTCAGGATACAAAATTAATGTGCAGAAATCACAAGCATTCTTATACACCAGTAACAGACAAGCAGAGAGCCAAATCAGGAATGAACTTCCATTCACAATTGCTTCAAAGAGAATAAAATACCTAGGAATCCAGCTTACAAGGGATGTACAGGACCTCTTCAAGGAGAACTACAAACCACTGCTCAGTGAAATAAAAGAGGACACAAACAAATGGAAAAACATACCATGCTCATGGATAGGAAGAATCAATATCGTGAAAATGGCCATACTGCCCAAGGTTATTTATAGATTCAATGCCATCCCCATCAAGCTACCAATGACTTTCTTCACAGAATTGGAAAAAACTGCTTTAAAGTTCATATGGAACCAAAAAAGAGCCCGCATTGCCAAGACAATCCTAAGTCAAAAGGACAAAGCTGGAGGCATCACGCTACCTGACTTCAAACTATACTACAAGGCTACAGTCACCAAAACAGCATGGTACTGGTACCAAAACAGAGATATAGACCAATGCAACAGAACAGAGTCCTCAGAAATAGTACCACACATCTACAACCATCTGATCTTTGACAAACCTGAGAGAAACAAGAAATGGGGAAAGGATTCCCTATTTAATAAATGGTGCTGGGAAAATTGGCTAGCCATAAGTAGAAAGCTGAAACTGGATCCTTTCCTTACCCCTTATACGAAGATTAATTCAAGATGGATTAGAGACTTAAATGTTAGACCTAATACCATAAAAACCCTAGAAGAAAATCTAGGTAGTACCATTCAGGACATAGGCATGGGCAAGGACTTCATGTCTAAAACACCAAAAGCAACGGCAGCAAAAGCCAAAATTGACAAATGGGATCTAATTAAACTAAAGAGCTTTTGCACAGCAAAAGAGACTACCATCAGAGTGAACAGGCAACCTACAGAATGGGAGAAAATTTTTGCAACCTACTCATCTGACAAAGGGCTAATATCCAGAATCTACAACGAACTCAAACAAATATACAAGAAAAAAACAAACAACCCCATCAAAAAGTGGGCAAAGGATATGAACAGACATTTCTCAAAAGAAGACATTCATACAGCCAACAGACACATGAAAAAATGCTCATCATCACTCTCCATCAGAGAAATGCAAATCAAAACCACAATGAGATACTATCTCACACCAGTTAGAATGGCAATCATTAAAAAATCAGGAAACAACAGTTGTTGGAGAGGATGTGGAGAAATAGGAACACTTTTACACTGTTGGTGGGATTGTAAACTAGTTCAACCATTATGGAAAACAGTATGGCAATTCCTCCAGGATCTAGAACTATATGTACCATATGACCCAGCCATCCCACTACTGGGTATATACCCAAAGGATTATAAATTAGTCTACTACAAAGACACATGCACACGTATGTTTATTGTGGCACTATTCACAATAGCAAAGACTTGGAATCAACCCAAATGTCCATCTGTGACAGACTGGATTAAGAAAATGTGGCACATATACACCATGGAATACTATGCAGCCATAAAAAAGGATGAGTTTGCGTCCTTTGTAGGGACATGGATGCAGCTGGAAACCATCATTCTTAGCAAACTATCACAAGAAGAGAAAACCAAACACCGCATGTTCTCACTCATAGGTGGGAACTGAACAATGAGATCACTTGGACTCGGGAAGGGGAACATCACACACTGGGGCCTATCATGGGGAGGGGGGAGGAGGGAGGGGTTGCACTGCGGAGTTATACATGATATAAATGATGAATTGACGGGTGCTGACGAGTTGATGGGTGCAGCACACCAACATGGCATAAGTATACATATGTAACAAACCTGCACGTTATGCACATGTACCCTAGAACTTAAAGTATAATAAAAAAAAATAAATAAATAAATGAAAAAAAAAAATCATGAATACCAAGGAAACTCAGCGAAGTGATCCTGACATCCCACCCCACGTTTTCGTCAAGCCATTTGCCCCAAATTATAAGCAGCATGAAATAAGGAAGTGAAAGGCCTCAAGCAGGGATTCTGAACGTTTCACAGGCCTAGAAAAACAATAATTAGATTTTAGGGCTACAGAACTGCCATGACATGAGGGAACAAGATCTAAGAGTGACAGGAATCCAAAGAATTGAATGTAACCTGAGCTGGTTCCCCATTTGAGAAACTATCGGATTCCCTAGCCCTACAGATGAAACAGAAAACAGCAGCCAAGAAGTCAGGAAGCTGAGTAAACTTTTGCAGTCTTCCAGTGCCAGCAGAACAAGGTTCAGATTCCACCAATGAAGAGAGCCCACAAACACCTTAGGTTCTCAAATGAGACTATTTCTAAGAAAAAAAAAATCAGACCAAGCCTCGAGAAGAGTTAAATCCACTATTGAATCTGTCCAATCTTTAATTGAATCGAGATGATAGTTTCCTAATCTATATGCCTACCACCAACTAAGAAAATTCAAATAAATCAGGCCGGGCGCGGTGGCTTAAGCCTGTAATCCCAGCACTTTGGGAGGCCGAGACGGGCGGATCACGAGGTCAGGAGATCGAGACCATCCTGGCTAACACGGTGAAACTCCGTCTCTACTAACAATACAAAAAACTAGCCGGGCGAGGTGGCGGGCGCCTGTAGTCCCAGCTACTCGGGAGGCTGAGGCAGGAGAATGGCGGGAACCCGGGAGGCGGAGCTTGCAGTGAGCTGAGATCGGGACACTGAAGTCCAGCCTGGGCCACAGAGCGAGACTCCGTCTCAAAAAAAAAAAAAAAAAAAAAATCAAATAAATCAATGTTTAATATATCCTCTCCTTTGAGAAAAAAAAAAAATCACTCAGATACTTTGTTTTTAATATTCAATGTTGCAAAAATAATCAAAACTAAGCATTACAAGTAATGGAATATAGATTAGTACATAAACATATTTGCTTGCTCTATCTGCTAAGCAAGCCGAAAAATATCACGACTCACTAGCGATGAACACACCCAGCATCCAGATTTTGCTTTTGAAAACCAATGAAAGGAACCAGAAGTCCTTAGAGACATGGCTGATTCTCATACTGAAACAGAGAGCCTGGGACATATTACGGCATCAGAAACTAAGGAAGTGCTAAAAATAAAAAGGAGACGGGTGGGGAGAGGGAATGGAGGAGGGCATGGGGCATCACAAAGGGACACAGGAAACAACGGAAAGAGCTCCAATGGCCAAATCTGAAACAATTTGAGCAAGAAAATAGGTAAAGAGTAAAAGGAATGATTGAGTTAATAAACCGAAAGTGATAGGCAAACTTCCTATGTAGAAGAATTCCAAGTAATCTATGCAAATAGTTATAAGTCAAACATATACCCTTGATATGATGTGATGAGATGACACTTTACTGTTGTGTTCTTTCTCCAAAAAACTGTAACCCAGACTAATAATAATAAAAACAACACATAAAATCTAATATAATGAAATCCTGTGATACATCTGATCAGTATTCCTCAAATGTCAAATTATCAAAGTTATTAAAAACAAGAAAAGTGTGAGAAAATGTTACAGCCAAAAGGCACCTAAAAAGACATAACAACTAAATGTAAAGTGATATTCTAGATGGTAACCTGGATCACAAAAAAATGACATTAAGTAGAAACTAAGGATATCTGAACAAAATACATACTTTAGTTAATAATAGTGCATGCATATTGATCATTTTTTGTGATGAATGTGCCATGGTAATACACGATGCTAATAACAGAAAAAACTGGGTGTAAAGGTATATGATGACTCTTGGTATCATCTTTGTAACTTTTCTATAAATCTAAAACTATTCTAAAATAAAAGGTTCATTTAAAATGAGAACAAAATTAAAATTAAAGGCTTATAAATGGGTCTTCAAGTGGTTCATAGGTTGGAGCTTTCAGCCATAGACTTTAAAATAATTATGATTAATACATGAGAAAAATATAATGACATGATGAATTTTACCAGGGCACTAGAATCTTTTGTTATGCTAATAAAAGCTGTAAAACTAAAAATATAGTAATTGAATTTAAGGGGTGAATAGCAGATAAGAACCTGCTAAAAAGAGGATTACCAATGTAGAAGACAAGTGACTAGAAAATATTCAAATTGAAGCACAAAATTAATCAGAGTGATTAATTTATAACCAGTTTGTTGAACAGACCTGGCATGTGGATAGCTATTAAACAAACATGTACATTTATACATTGATATGGTTTGGTTGTGTCCTCACCCAAATCTCATCTTGAATTGTAGTTCCCATAATCCCCACATGTCGTGGGAGGGAACAGGTAGAGATAAGTGAATCATGGGGGCGGTTTTCCCCATCCTATTGTCATGATAGTGAGTTGGTTCTCACAAGATCTGATGGTTTCATAAGGGGCTTCCCCCTTTGCAGGGCACTCATTCTCTCTCCTGCCAGCCTGTGAGGAGATGCCTTTTGCCATTATTGTATGTAGCAGGACAAGCTGCAGACAAAACCCCTCAGATACCAAGTTAATGAAGGAAGCTGTTCATTCGGCCAGGAGCATAAGCAAGACTCCTGTCTCAAGAGTTGAGCTCCCAGAGTGAGCAATTCCTGTCCCTTTTGAGGGCTCACAACTCTAAGGCAGTCCACTTGAGAGGGTTGTGATCAATTGAGCAATTGGGGGTACGTGACTGGGGGCTGCATGCACCGGTAATTAGATTGGAACAAAACAGGACAGGGATTTTCACAGTGCTTTTCTATATAATGTCTGTAATCTGTAGATAACATAAGTGATTAGGTCAGAGGTTGATCTTTAACTACCAGGGTGTGGTGCTGGGCTATCTGCTTGTGGATTTCATTTCTGCCTTTTAGTTTTTACTTCTTCTTTCTTTGGAGGCAGAAATTGGGCATAAGACAATATGAGGGGTGGTCTCCTCCTTATTCCCCCCCCCCTTTGAGAATCTCACTCAATAGTGGGAGTTCTCACTTTCATTCTCACTACCCATGTCTTCTTGCAAGACAGATCGATAGTGATTCATATAGTACACTTGTGCTAAAGCATTTTGGTGAACTAAGATAGTGGTGAAGCTTTTTATAATTTGAAGAAGTACAAGTAGCAAACAAGGGAACAGTAAGCTGGTTCCTATTACTATTATAACTCCTATTATAAGAGTTTTAAATACTCCTAGCACTGGGAACCATTTTGCAAACATGGCCCCAGGATCAAATACATGCCACATTTGCACAGGCACATGTGCCAGTTTTGTAATATGTCTAACTATGTCTTCAATTACTTGCCCTTGATCATCTATGTGTAGAGAGCAATTAGTATGGTTAAATTGTCCACAGACCCCTCCTTCAGCTGCTAGCAAGTAGTTGAGAGCCAATCTATTTTGATAGATAGCATTTTTCATCTGAGTTTCTTGCTGGGCCAGAATAGTCAAGGCTCTGCTGGTTTTATTAGTGATTATTTCTAAGATAGTTTGTAACTGTGTGATTCGTTTGATCATGTAAATGGGGGTCTGGTATCCCCACGAGCCATCTTGTGCCCAAGTAGCAGGCCCATAATATTATATGATTCTCTCAGGGGGCCATTCATCATCTTGCCAATTTCCTATAGCTATGCTTCTCTTTTCACGGGAAGCATAGACAGCGAAACTCAGAATTTCACCTCTTTTTATGGGCAATAGGAAGAAAGATGGTTTAATAGTGCCAATAACACAACTATCTGCCCACTGGGCAGGTAATTTGGCATAAGCTCTATGCCCACATATCCAGTATAATCCAGTGGGGACTGTCCAGTCCTGGTGGGACTCCGGGTGGGTCTGCACAGTTTGTAACTTTGGGAATTTACTAAGTGGATTCCTCTCTGTTTGATTTGAACTCCACCAAGTGACTATTTTTGTGGTACCATTATACAGTTTCTGTCCCAGAAAACTAAGTCGTCAGGTGATTCTTTTGAGCCGAGAATTCATCAGGAACTGGGTCTGTTGGTACTAATTATCTGGCTTCCCGTGGCCATTGATCTCCTATTATAGTTCCTCCACGTACATAATATGAAGTGACATTGAGAGACTGGGCTACATGCTTGGCTAATTGCAAAAGCAAATTCCTTGTTTTTCCTGGAATTTCTGGTACTTGCACATTTAGTTCATCATAGAAAGTTTGAAACACTGGCTCAGGAGAGCGTTTGTAAAGTTCTTGAACCAAGATATTTACTCAAGATCCGGTCCGGCCCCATGGATTCCTAAGGTCACACACTCCCCTTTTTTCCAGGGAGGATCAAGGGGATTGGTTATTACTAGCTCTAAGGGTTTATACTGTCCCTTAGTACAGGAAGGGCCATTTTTTTCCTTTCTGAAGGTGGACTGGATCCTTTTCATTTTTTATCCAAGTGGCCCAAATAACACAAGACCAGTATCCACATTCATTTCCACACAGTCTTAATTCATGACAAATATACTTATTTTTGGTCATATAGCCTTTTTCCCAACTAAAAAAGCCACATCCCCTTCCTAACTTATTGCTGTTAATGACGACACAGGCATCACATTTCTAGATTATGCATTTGGGCACCCCTTTTTCTTCTGTTCTGGCTAATGCTTTATATGTATCATTTATGAGTCCCCACTAGTCTTCAGCCCTTAATCTTATTTCAAAAACTGTGGACATGGGAGGCTCAGAGGGGTCAAAACACACATCTGGTTGGTCGTTTCCTGGACTACATACCTTGTACTGAGTGTCATTATATAAACATGTTCCTTTTAAAGTTCCTAGGCATTCAGAGTAACTATAGAACAGAAAGATTGTTTTAACTTGTTGCCCTACCTCGGTAACCTGATGTATACACTGAGAGCAGTCTTCCATGCGGGGAGAATCAGCAGAAGTTTTTACTATACAAATCCAAATTATAAGGAAAATGAGTCCCACGATGATTCTCCTCATGCTTCAGTCGTGTGTAGACCAGTCAGCTTCTGGGTGAGACTGGAACAGGGCTTGTCATCCTCCTCAGAGTCACTTTGCAGGGATTGTCCGGACTCGGTTTTGCCTCCCAGGTTTCATTGGCTGCAGGTTTCACATGGCTGTGGTGAATCCAGCCTGGGATTCCTTCTACCTTTACAGCCGTGGGGGTGGTCAGGATGACGGTCTGAGGTCCTTTCCACCGTGGCCGCAAAGGGGCTACGTTCCAGTCTTTGAACCACATGCGATCACCTGGAGAGAAAGGGTGAACTGGGGAGAATAAGCTAATGGGACACCTCTCATTTACCTAAGTTGAGATTGTTTGTGTAATTTTTCCTAAAGCCTGTAGCTGTCGCTGTAATTCAATTTCACCTAACTCTCGGGGAGTGCCTGGAAGCTCCCATAGTATAGGAGGCCTACGATACGGTATTTCATAAGGGAAGTATCCTGTTTTCTTAGAAGGAGTACATCTAATTTTAAACAATATCATAGGAAGGGCCTGTATCCACTTTAATCCAGTTTCCTGACATATTTTCCCTAAACTGTTTTTGACAGTCCGATTCATTAGCTTCACCTTTCCAGAACTCTGAGGTCGGTAGGTGATGTGTAGCTTCCAAGTGATTCCTAATGCCTTTTCTGTCTTCTGTACCAAGTCAGCCACAAACACCGGCCCGTTATCTGAGCTGATTCGTACCGGCAGTCCAAACCTAGGAATAAGATCTCAGAGAAGCACACGGGTCACCTCATAGGCCTTTTCAGTTCGTGTTGGATAAGCCTCTACCCACCCAGAGTAAGTACACACAAGAACTAGCAAATACTTGTTACTTCCACATTTCGGCATTTCTGTGAAATCCACCTGAAGATCCTCAAAAGGAGCTGCTCCATAAGCATGTATGCCGGGCGGAACAGTGGGATCTTACCTCGCATTGTGCTGTCGGCAAGTAACGCACCGTTGTGCTACTGCTTTGGCAAGGGCTGGCAGGTGTGAGACGTAGAAGTACCAGCCTAACAAATTTTCAAGTGACTCTTGACCTAGATGAGTGGTTTCGTGCATGGCCCATACGATTGTGGCTCCCAGCAACTGTGGCACAGCTACCTTCCCATCTGGCAATCTGATCATCCTCCTTTTATTACTTGCCCCCCTTCTGTGAGGAAGAAGTCTTTTTCTTCCTTAGAATAGGTAGGTAACAGGTTGGGTGTTTGAGGGAGTAGGGGGGCTGCTACCGATGCCCAGTAAGGGGTAGATGCTGCTTTTTGAGCTTCTGAATAAGCTTGAGAGTTTCCTAAGGCCACTGAGATGGAGGCTTGCTGGTGTCCCCTGCAGTGCATGACTGCCACCTTCTGAGGTTTCCACACTACCTCTAATAATTATAGAATTTCTTGTGATACTTTATGTCCTTTCCCCCAGACTTTAACAGGCCCTTTTCCTTATATAATACTCCATGCACTTGGAGGGTTAGAAAGGCATATCGAGAGTCAGTGTAGATGTTTACAGTCTTACCTTCAATGAGTTCTAGAGCCTGAGGTAAAGCAATGAGCTCAGCCTTCTGGGCTGAAGTGCCCTGTGGCAACGGTTTGGCTTCAATGACAGCATCCAAAGTTACCACCGCATATCCTGCACATCTTTCTCCTTGTGGATTGATGAAGCTGCTTCCTTCCATGTATAACTCCAAGTCTACTGATGCCCATGGCTGGCCCCGAAGGTCAGGTCTGCTCAATAGACTGAATCCAACACCTCTACACAGTTATGCTCGACCGGGCTTTCTGATACTGAGAGCAGGGTGGCGGGATTTAGGATGTTACAGACTTCAACAGTTATGCAGGGATTTTCACCTAGCAAGCTTTGGTACTTGGTTAATCTAGCATTTGTTAGCAAATGATGTCCTTTGGTATTCATCAAAGTTACCACAGCATGGGAGGCCTTTATATTCAGGTTTTGCCCAAGGATTAATTTATCTGCTTCTTGTACTAACAGGGCTGTTGCTGCCAAGGCCCTTAGATATGGTGGCCAGCCTTTGGAAACCCCATCTAGTTGTTTCAAGAGATAGGCCACTGGCCTTGGCCACGGTCCCACAGTCTGGGTTAAAACCCCAACTGCCATTTTCTTCTCTTTCTGACACATAGAGTGTAAAGGGCTTTGTCAAATCCGGTAGTCCTAGGGCTGGGACCAACATAAGTTTTTCCTTTAACTTACAAAAGGCTTGCTGTTGTAGAGGCCCCCATTCAAAAGGCTCCTGGTCGCCCCCTTTTGTAACCCCATACAAAGCTTTGGCTAGTACTGCAAAGTTTGGAATCTATAATCTGCAAAACCCCATAGCTCCTAGGAATTCCCTTACTTGCCTTCTGGTTCTAGGTTCTGGTAGGCTACAGATGACCTGCTTTCTTTCTGACCCCAGGCTGTGCTGCCCTTTCTGAATAGTGAATCCCAGGTAGTGTACCTGCTGTCTGCAGATCTGAGCTTTCTTCTTGGACACTTTATACCGACAGTCCTCTAGGTGCTGAAGCAGGGCCTCCGTCCCTTTTGCCCACCCGATTGCCATGGAGTGTCCTAGCAGAAGGTTGTCCACGTATAGGAGCAAGATGCAGCCTAGGTCTTTAGCAGGAAACTTTTGCAAGTCTCGAGCCAGGGCCTCCCCAAAGATAGTAGGGGAATTCTTGAACCCTTGGGGAAGCCAGGTCCAAGTGTACCAAGTAGTGACACCTGACTCCGGATCTTCCCACTGAAAGGCAAACTGTTTCTGGCTCTCAGGAGCTAGTCTGATGAAGGCATCTTTTAAGTCCAGACAGGTAAACCAGCTATCCTCAGCCAGCAGCAGCCCTAACAATGTGTAAGGGTTAGGAACTGTTGGGTGCAGAGTCACTGTAGCTTGGTTGACCAAGCACAAGTCCTGTGCTGGCTGGTAGTCCTTGGTCCCTGGCTTAGGGACAGGCAGGAGGGGGTTGTTCCATGGAGACTGGCAAGGAACTATAATTCATTAGCTTTCAAGCACTTGAGATGAACCTGGATTCCTTCGAGAGCTTCTCTGGGAACCGGATACTGCTTTTGTCTAATTGGTTGGGCCCCAGGCTTAACTTCTATGAGTTCAGGGGCTTGGCTGACCACCAATCCTGGAGGATTATCCTTTGCCCATACTTGGGGTCATCGCTTAGTTAGAGATGGTTTTATCTCTTGGCCTGGTTCAGTTAGAAAAAGTCTCCATTCTTCTTCCTGGGGGACCGTAAGGGCCATGATAACTCGTGTTCCTGGTAACTTTAGCTGTAAAGAGCCCTGTTTTGTAAAGGAGATGGTGGCTCTCAGCTTGATAAGCAAGTCTCTTCCCAGCAAGGGCAAGGGATAGTCAGGCATGTGTAAGAACTGGTGAACTAGCTCATGTCCCCCCACTGAGCAGGTGTGTGGTAGACAGAAAGCCTGCTTATTGGAAACTCCTGTTACTCCAAATATATCAATGGTTTTCTTCAATAAGGGGGTGACCGGGGTGGTCACTACTGAATGTTCAGCACCAGTATCGACCAAAACCTTAATGTCCTTGCTCCCAGTTCTAATCCTGACCAAGGGGTCCTTGGGGGCACTTGAGCCCGGTCCCCATCAGTCCAATAACCCTTCAGCCAGATTGAACAAAGCTCCCTTTATCTGAGGTATTTTGTTCTGAACCACCCTGCTTTTCCTTCAGGTGGGGACACTTACCTTTCTAATGCCCTATTTCCTTACAATATGCGCATTGATTACATTGCAAGCATGGGCGATTAGACTGGGTATTCTTCCCAGAACCCCCCTTTCCCTCTCCTTTTGGAGCAATTCCCCTAAAGGCCATGGCCAGTAAGTCGGCATTTCACCTAGCCTGGCATTCACCTTTCTTATGGCTTTCTCTGCGATTTGTTGCATCTCTATTCACAAACACTTGATTGGCTATTTCCAGTAACTGTGAGGTATTCATACCCATAAACCCAGCCTGTTTCTGCAATTTTCTCCTGATATCTTCTGCACTTTGACTAACTAAGGCCATGTTAATCATACTCTGATTTTCAGGGCTATCTGGATCAAAAGGAGTGTACATACGGTAAGCCTCACACAGTCTTTCATAGAATTGCACTGGACTGTCCTCTTTTCCTTGGATGACCTCAGAAACCTTATTTACATTTGTAACCTTTTGACCCTCTTTCTTTAGACCTTCTATTAATGCCTCAGGGTACCGTCTTAGCCTCTCCATGTCTGGTCCCTTGTTCGGGTCCCACTGGGTGTCTGTTTCTGGCAGCTGAATTCTTATATATTCTTGAGGGTTTTGGTAATCAACTGGGACGTGCTCCTCTAGCCATTTAGATGCTACTTGGAGCACCCTTTGCCTTTCATCTGTATTAAAGAGGTACAAGAGCAGCTGGTGGCAATCAGCCCAAGTAGGATTATGAGTCTGTATAATAGTTTGGAGCAAGTCAATTAAAGCTTGAGACTTTTCAGTGTAAGATGAAGTATTATTTTTCCAACTGAGGAGGTCAGCAGAGGTGAAATGTTGATACACAAAGGCACGCCTTTCCACCATGTGTCTGTCCTCATCTACCCCAGCATATTGCTGCTCTCTCAGGGGCATTTGGGCTGTAAGTCTTGGCAGTCTTGGGCTGTAAGCAAGCTGCCAAGGGAGGAGTTTCTCCCGCAGCTTCACTTCTTTTGTCTACTCTGGGTGATCTAGGGGTATGGTTATCTGGTGGAAGTGGAGGTGCTGTGGGCTCAGGGGTGGGGAGCCCTTCCTCTCGATAAGGAGGGGGTATGCTTGTACCAATTCCTGCCATGATTCTTCTGGTGTTGGGTCGGACAGGACTTTTGGTGCTGACTTCCCTGGGCGGGTGGAGCTAGAAAATTCCTTAACTAACTGTCCCTTCACTACTAGTACTGCTGCTGCCTGTCCTCTTAATCACTGTGGGAGGTCCAAAACTAACTGTAACCAAGAATCTATATATGGGAAGTGATCTGGGTGCCCTGGCTTACAGGTTACCCTGTGCTATACTTTCGAGACAAGGGACCTGTCCAGGCTACCTTCTGATGGCCAACCCACCTCTAACGCTGGCCAGTCTATCTCACACAAAGTTCTAAGTTTTCCTGGTGTCATGGTGACTCCATAGTCTCCCTTAAATTCCTTTTTGAAATTTTTCAACATTTTTCCTAGTGGGGTGGGCTTACTTTGTGCCTGACCCATGTTTCCTTGAGACAAAACACCATGCTCACACCACAATCACACCACAAAACAAAGAACGGGTAAAAAGGGCACACACACACTTTTATAGTTTACACCAAACCAGAATCAAAACCAAAATCAGAGTATCAAGAAATCCAAGCAAGATCAAAACCAAAGTATCAAGCAATCCCAGTCAAGTCAAAAACAAAAACCAAAGTGCTGGTACGGGCACGCTGTGGGTGATCAGGCCATGCTTCCATTCAGATGGAGTGGGCAAGTTCCAAAGACTAGTCTTACAAAGTTTCAGACTGGACTCCAAGTGCCAGTTCCTTCCTGGTGTTCAGCCACTGCGTTGATCTTCCACGGGGGCATGCCATGCGCTGCTCTGGTGAGGTGTTCCACTGGGGCAATTGCCTACCCGGGAGTGCTCTCAGGATCCGCATGGCTCAAGCTGGCCAGAGTCTCCTGCAGGGATGCTCCACAGGGCAGGCCTAAGCTGCCTAAGAGGCTGCCTCGACCATCCATCAATCACCTTGCTTTCCAGTCAGGGAATCAAGAAATGTAGCAGGACAAGCCGCAGACAAAACCCCTCAGACACCGAGTTAAAGAAGGAAGCAGTTTATTCAGCTTTGAGCATCTGCAAGACTCCTGTCTCAAGAGCCTAGCTCCCCAAGTGAGCAATTCCTGTCCCTTTTTAGGGCTCACAACTCTAAGGTGGTCTGCTTGAGAGGGTCGTGATTGACTGAGCAATCAGGGGGTACATGACTTGCGGCTGTACGCACAGGTAATTAGATCAGAACAAAACAGGACAGGGATTTTCACAGTGCTTTTCTATACAATATCTGTAATCTACAGATAACATAAGCGATTAGGTCGGGGTCGATCTTTAACTACCAGGCCCAGGGTGTGGCGCTGAGCTGTCTGTTGTGGATTTCATCTCTGCCTTTTAGGTTTTTTTTTTTTTTTTTTTTTTTGAGATGGAGTCTCGCTCTGTCGCCCAGGCTGGAGTGCAGTGGCCAGATCTCAGCTCACTGCAAGCTCCGCCTCCTGGGTTTACGCCATTCTCCTGCCTCAGCCTCCCGAGTAGCTGGGACTACAGGCGCCTGTCACCTCGCCCGGCTAGTTTTTTGTATTTTTTGATAGAGACGGGGTTTCACCGTGTTAGCCAGGATGATCTCGATCTCCTGACCTTGTGATCTGCCCGTCTTGGCCTCCCAAAGTGCTGGGATTACAGGCTTGAGCCACCACCCCCAGCCTGCCTTTTAGTTTTTACTTCTTCTTTCTTCAGAGGCAGAAATTGGGCATAAGACAATATGAGGGGTGGTTTCCTCCCTAAGTAAGTTTCCTGAGGCTTCCCCAGTCATGCAGAACTGTGAGTCTATTAAACCTCTTTCCTTATAAATTGTCCAGCCTTGGGTATGCCTTTATTAGCAGTGTGATAAAGGAACTAATACATATATACAACTTTTTGTGTCACATCATACTTTCAAACTTAAATTCCATGTGAGAAAATTTCCCCTGCCTCTGGACAAAACTGTGTCAAAACAATGACTATTGTGATATTAACAAGAGTTCTAGATCATTTTTTATTATAAATGCAGTCTTGAATATCTTTTACTCCCATTTAATAATATCCAGTCCCATCTCGAAAAAAAAAAAAAAAAAAAAAACAAAAACAATAAATTTGACTTTACAATAATTTTTTTCCCCCTGTCCGAGCTTGAAATTTTCAGACTGTACATTGGCTATTGGAATGAGGTGGTCATTCTCTCTCTTTCCCGACTTCTTAGCCCTCTAACAGCTGTTTCTTCACCTTAATAATAGGGTAGGGGAAAGAAGAGGCAGAGGAGAGGGAACTTCTTACTTGGCCTCTGGGCTTCCTGCTTACTTGTCTTGGAAGATGATCAAAACTGACTCTATTAGAAACACTACCAAGGGATCCTGCATCAGGCTCCTTTCTGCAGTCCTCCACAGAATTTACCACTATTTCTGGTAGTTTTCCATGACACCTATTTCACTGGTATCCAATAATAGGGCTCTAACCTCATTCTTCTGGTTTGACCTTTGTATCTCCACTCAATATTATTGGATAAGATTCAAGATTACTCCATGTTGTCTTTCATTCCCACAGGGTCCCTATTTGGTCCTAGTAAAGCACTCATCAACCTGAAAAACTTACCTGATAAACTCTTACCTGAGCCACTCTGGATAAGTGTTACCCTTATAAGCTTACCCAAATAAATTCTGGGACTACAGGGCAACTCAATCACTCTCTTGGGTCCACTTTAAAAACATTTCATCTCTGATCTTCTAGATTTGCAGAGTCGCTCCCCAATTTACATTCTGTGTTAGCTTTCTCAGACATAATTCCATTATTTCTCTGTCTCTCAGATGCATGGGAAACATTTGAAAGACCTCCAAAGGGTCCCTTTCTGAAGCCCTACTCGTCTGGATATAGGGTAGCACTCCATTAGACATCCCCCAAGAAGAAGGAGGAGATTCCACATAAAAATGGATCTGTCTCAAAATAAGTCACTTCACCCATATCCTCTTTTGTGGCCTTTATTGGTTCCTTTTTATAACCAGAGATTAAAAAATTATAAAATAGGCTTTCCTTCTTCATATGGAAATTCCACAAAACTTGCATGAAGTGTCTATTTCCCATATATTAATACTTTGCTGTTCTGATGTAAATTATATCACCACTTCACTTAAAATCAAGAAATCTTGTTTTAACATCCAGTTATAGTTTTAAATATGTAGTAAAATTACTATAAGGCCTCTGTTCAAAACCCTCCAACTTCTACTATAGATCACAATGAAGGAGACTGTAGTACCCTAATCATTCCAACAAAAACAATTAGAAAAAATAGAGAAAATACAGAACAATATTTTAAAGGCACAGATGAGCAACCAAGCCAGTCAGGAGACAAAAGATGATATCTGAACAAAAAGGAAAGTACACTAAAGAGAGCCCTTGATAATTTTTTCTGGTATCTCCCTTCAGGCATTTTCTGCTTAGCTCAGGAAATGAGTCATAGAAGACATAAAATTTCAAGCCACGATCAAGTTCCAGTGAATACACACTTTAAAACAAAAAAAATGACAATTACAGTAATGACAAGGATGTGGACCACCTGCAATTCTCCAGCACTATGTATATGAACATAAATCAGTTTAACCACTTGGAAAAGTGTTTATTTTTCACTAAAGTTAAAAGGATGTGCATTAAATCTAGCAATTGCATTCATAGGTATCTACCCAGGAGAAATAAGTGCATGTGTGCAAAAAGATATTTACAAAAATACTTATAATAGCTGAATATTTGCAATATGCTGAAACTGTAAATAATCCAAATGTCCATCAACAGAAGAATGGATAAATAAATTATATGTGTAGAAGGGAACACTATATATAGCAATGGAAAAGAATGTGTTGGGGCTACACTCAACAATACAGATGAATCAGAGAAATGTTATTTTTAATAAAAGAAGCTAATATCAAAAGAAAACAGTATGATTTCATTTATATAAAGTTAGACAACAGGGAGTGCTAATCAAGGTGATAGAAGTCAGAATAATGATGAGTTTGGAGTGGGAGATGTTATTTAGAAGAGGACATGAGGGAGGCTTCAAGGCTTCTGTTCAGGTTCTGTAGTTTCCTCTGAATGGTAGCCTAGTGGAGATATTCATTTGCAAATTGACTACAAAATAAAAAAATAAAATCGAAACTTTCACAAAGGATTACCTGTCACCAGTTTGACCTCATCACTTTACTGTTCATGTCCTCCTTATTCACGATGTTCCTGCACACCAGCCTCCTTGTTGTCCTCAAGCATAGCAAGCATGCTGTCATCCAGAAATGTTTGCACTTCTTTCCTATGCTTAGAATACTCTTCAGAGAGAGCCACATATTAAATCTCTTGCCTCCTTCAAGACTCTGCACAAATGTTGCCTTCCCTGATAATTTTATATAAAATACACACACACACACACACACACACATACACCACTCTCCTCTTTATCCTGGTTACTATTCATAGCCCTTACTATACCAGTTATTAATATATTTAGTTATTTTTTGTAAATATGTTCTATATATTTATAACCTTTTGTAAGCCCTAGAAAGCTGAGAATGTATTTGTTCCAATAACCACTCTCTGTCAGTCTAAAACCATGCTTGGCACAAGGTAATTGCTCAGTAAAAATTTGTTCAATAAGTGATGAATAAATGTCCCAGTCTAGAAAAAAACACGCTATTTTTAAAAATCAAACTTACAGTAACTCCTCACTTAACATTGTCAATAGGCTTTTGGAAACTGTGACTTTAAATTAAACAAAATATAAGGAAACCAGTTTTACTAGTTTACTGGTATAGACTAACTGATATGAACAAGAGTTTAGTTCCTACAGCATATTTCTTGTCACAAAAACATCACCAAACTTATCAATAAAGACTAGAACACTTCTAATATTAAATGTTGAAATAAATGTGAGCTATACATACATTTAAGAAAGGTTAATTTTACAAAGTAAGGTAATTACCTAATTTTTCCAGTTGAGGGCCATGGGTAACCAGAGGCCATACTGCAACTGAGGGTACAAGCTGGGAACCAGCTCTAGATGGGAAGCCATCCCATTGCGGAGCACACTCACACACATACCCACACTTGGATGCACCAGTTCACCTAATATGCATGTCTTTGGAATGTGGAAGGAAACAGGAGTTCCCAGAGAAAACCCAGGCAGACAGGAGTGGAACATGCAAACTTCACATAGACAATGCCCTGCTAGGAATCAATTGTTTTTTTCTCATCAATGTTATAATGAAATGATATTGAAGAAAATTATGTTATTCAAGGACCAGCTGCATGTTATTAATAAAATATAAATTAACATTTTATAGATTATAAATTCCATAATCAATTTACAGCAAATAAAAGACTATTGAAATGTTCTTCCTCTTTGTTGCAAATGTTAGTTTTTAACAGCCTTTAGAATTCAAACAGGAAAAAAAAATTCAAAAAAAAGGATTATGCCTAAAGTTGTCATCAGTACTAATGGTAGCTACTTTGTAACAGTGGGAAAAGTTATTCTCCGTCTACTTTTCTCCTCCTATCCCCCATTTATTCAAAGTAGTCTCTCAGGTTCTGTTATATTCACTATCTTTTTGATATCTACATTAGATATTATCCTTTTGTACACTCCATAGTTTTACTTTATTGCAGACACAGAATGGTATTTACTTTTCTATGTTCCAATTCCTTCATCCCTTAAAACCATGTTGAATTCATAAATTGTTCAATAATTGTAATCAGATATGTTTATTAGTTCTTCAATCCCCCCCACCAATCTTGCCCTAAAGCCCCATATAAATATTATTTTTATTACAAATTTGTATTGCTAATATAAACACCTTTCCTAGCTTGCACCTGCCTTTTGTAAGTATATAGGCCCACTTGAAGCACAGAGAATTTACATTGGTTTAGTCTGTGGCCCAAAGAGGAAAAAAAAAAAATTGATTTTTCTCTGTCCTTATTTTGCCAGAAAAGAAGCAGCATTGACTACAGTAAAGAAAGAGTGCTCTTTACTTCTACAGTAAAGAAAGACAACTCCTGGTCACAGGTGCAAGAGCCCTACTCCTCCTAAAGCAGAAATTCTGCTTGGTGATCTGGCATCCAGGAATTTAACATTCTCAATTAAATGAGGTGGTCTTACCTTCTAGTCTTTCTTTTTTTTTTTCAGAATGCTTGAAAGATCATAGCGTTAATCAAGAAAATAATAAGCAACTTCTGTTGCAAGTGTCTGCACTTAATCCTAAGTATATTCCAATTCTGCACATTTGTAACATTGGTTAAGGAACTACCCCTTGGGGTCTTAAGTTATGAGCAGACAACGTTTATGAAATTAAACTAATCCCAAGAAGAGAATTCAGCATTAGTGAAATAAATGGGGTGCTAATACTAAATAGAGCATTTTATCTTTTACATACTTAATTTCTACTTTTTGATACTCTTGCTAAACCCAAATATCATGACCTGTAAAATAATCTTGAGTGAAAACCTAAAGAACTGAGGTGAAAAGCATCAGCGTGATCAATATGAGTACCTTCTGGCTGCAGCGGACAATCTCACTGCATGCAGCCCTTGGCATAGTGCTGATGCCTATGGCAGGCTCAGGGCAGTGTTTGGCAGGCACTGGTGGAAGCTGATATGACAAAGCAGACAGGCACCTGCATACCTCCTGCTTTCAGGGAACAGCAGTGACTGAGCAACGGGCAACACCAGAGAGCGGAGTAGGTAAGAACAGAAATGGCAGCTGCCAAACAGTAACCAAGCACAAGTCTGTGGGCAAAACACCGAAATCATTCAGAATTTACAGAATGAGTTAGAGGAATTTGCGGGGTGCTAGAGTTTCAGTGGAGCCAATACAAGTGAATTTTGGCAAATATTTCTGTTACTAATTTAGAAAGGCAGTTTTATCATTCACTAACTATATAAATTTGGAAAATATCATTCTTGGGCTTCAGTTGACTCATCTTTAAAATGTGAGATAATAGCTACATGGCAGAATTGTTTGAAGGATTAAATAAACATATACAGTTGACTCCCATGTATCTATGTATCTATCTATCTATGTATCTATCTATGTATCTATCTATCTATCTATCTATCTATCTATCTATCTATCTATCTATCAAAATGTACATAAAAATCTTGGCAAATCCTAACACTATATAAATGTTATTATTATTACCTAAGTCTCCTTCACCCCTGAATGCTGTGTCCTGGGGAGTATTAATTACACTATTTATAAGAGACTGAATGTCATGGCAGATGAGGGAACTCATAGTAGAGAAAGTAAAACAATAGAAAGTGGACACAAAAGCCGACAAGAGTAGCAACTGCTGTTCATATTCCAATTTCAAGTAAATAGTAAAAGTGGACATGTAAGTGCACTGGCTCACTGCTTATTTGAGACATACTTTAAAGCTAGTTCAGGTAGTCAGGTTTTCTAATGTGATAAATGAATTAAACTGTGTCAGTTTCAAACTGTCACCATTAGAATCTAATTCAAATTTAAACAGCAATTTAAACAGTATAAAAGATTGCCCTCATCAGTGCTCCATAATCTTAACCTTTGAAGCTTTCCACAGCATAGACAGCAAATTGAATTAATTATTAGCCCTTCACCTAGGGGACCTACATAGAATTCAGCAGCTCAGAAGACAACTAATAAGATTGGTAGGTTCATTCCAGTCCCCAGTGTACTTTAATCCCCAACACATATCCACCTGTCGTATTTTCCTACTTTTTTTTTTTTTTTCAGAGAACGTAATTCTAAGAAGTCAGAGTTGGCTGACATTTAAAATCCTCTTTGTAAAGTGACTTACTCGTATATACCAGTAAGGTCAAAGGAATGTCGTGTAGAAAACCACAAAAGAAAAAAAAATTAATATCCAACAACAGAGTTGATTCCAATTGATTCCCATCGTTTTGGGAGTGCATTTCTATTTCTAGTATCTTCCATCAAAGCAAGCATCTCATTACATATTCATTAATTCATTTATATAGTCAGTTAGTACTTATAAGCAATGACCATGTGACAGTCTTTGTGGGTTCTGGGTACTTATTATCATAGAAATTATTGCGTGGTGGGACATGCAAACAGGCTAACCAACAATTTTACTAAGGGATAGCAATATAGGTAAAAGAGGGAGTATGAAGTGCATTACCTGGACTGGGAAGAATCAAACAGGTTTCTTGAAGAAAATGACATCTAAGTTGGATCCTGAAGAATCAGTAGGCATTAATTAAGCCTTGAAAATAAAATGAGGGTCTAAGGTAGTATATCTCAAGAAGAAGCAATGGAATATCCACAGTTCTGGAACCTGAATGTGGCTGCAACATAAGCGTATAAGAGGTGGGTGTTAGGAGAAAACACTGAAAAGAAGAATAAGCTCAGTACATTGTAAGACATTTAAAGAAATGTTGATTGTTTCCAGAAGACAAGGACAACTAATTTCTGCTAGGGGTCGTATCAGGTTGCGTTTCAGAATGATTTTCCTGGCAGCATTAGTACTAAACTGGCAAACCTGTGAAGAGGCTCTTGTAAAAAGTCAAGTTACTGATCATGATGAACTAGACTAAGGCAAAAACAATGAATATAGAGAAAAGTGAATGAGATTGAAAGATGTTTGATGGAATAAACAGAACTGATGAATAGATGAATAAGGAGAAAATGATGTAGGAGTCATTTTAAAGGTTCAGCTTTCTTGTTTGATCCAACATGTAGTGAATGTTTTTGGTTAAAAAAAATAAAATCCTAGCCGGGCGAGGTGGCGGCGCCTGTAGTCCCAGCTACCCGGGAGGCTGAGGCAGGAGAATGGCGTGAGCCCGGGACGCGGAGCTTGCAGTGAGCTGAGATCCGGCCACTGCACTCCAACCTGGGTGACAGAGCGAGACTCCGTCTCAAAAAAAAATAATAATAATAATAAAATAAAATAAAATAAAATCCTAGATATATATATTTCTAACTCCCCATTGGAAGCTAAATCTCCATGGGGTGCTAACATTCTGCATGAGTTCTGTTCTAAATTACCTTTTGAAGGATGTTTGTACAACAAAGACACTCAGAAGATGCAGTGCCCGGGTCTTGGGCAGAGTGAAAATTTTTAAATAAAGATAATGTCTTACTGCAGTGCAAAGGTTGGAAAAGTTTGCTAGCAGCCACATCTAAAAGCTTAGGGCTGCCTTGGCTTAGAGTTCCTCAGCTGTGACACAGCCTCACTGTGTATGCACAACTGGGCTCTCCTTTACATTGTTCTATGGGATTGGAGGCCTGGCAAAGGGAACTGATGTAAACATACAGTTCCTGCTTCCTGCTTTGCCATGAGTAAAAATGTTCTTTTTCTCTGATCCAGTAGTCTCTTGTTTTCTGGGACCTCCATGAAACAGTAGCAGGCTAACCTGTTATAATGTAAATAAATTTCAGATAATTCACAATTCTTGAACACTGCCCCCCAACTCCACTTTAAAATCATTTAAGGTTGTGAGTTTGGACTATTTGTGGTGATATAAAGTTATTATATTGAGGGTAGAAATTTAGGGTTTAAAAACATGTTAAATGTATTTGAAACATTTCCAGTTTTGTATCTCTATGAATACCTAAGTTCTATGTTTTTGTGTGTCAGTTGGTGTTTGTACATCTAATTTTTGATAGGTCAGTAAGTAACATATTACATTTGCATCCAAATTTTTAATATTCCAAAATTGGCTTTTGCAGAGCTGAATTTTCATATTTGGAATCAAAAACTTTAAAAAGATACATAAATCTAGATTTTAACATTAGAGAATGCAAATTGACAAATTTGTAAGAAATTTTATTAACTCACTTAACGTTTCCTGCAATTACTGCTGAATTGCAACCAATAACTTAACAAATAAGGGGATTCTGACTTGAAAATTATAAAAACAATGATACATTGTATAGCTAAAATAAAAAAAATTATTTCAATAAATGTTCGTTAGTATATTCTACAGGCTAGAAATACAACAACAAATAAGGAATCATCCCTATTCTCAAAAACTGAATACTGTAGATAGAAAAATTGAAGTTGAGTAAAAAACAAAACATTTATTTTTGTTAAGTATGCGTACTAATCTTATGATTCTGGTCAAAGAAATATGAGGAATTTAGAAATCTTATCATCTTTACTTCCAAGTATTCTACCTTTCTTTTTCCCTGAGTATGATAATTCAAAAGAATAATATACCCATGGTCAATTAATAAGCAATAATAGTTCCCCCAACATGTCTTCTAATTCTTCTTATTCTAACATTCATACCTTGACTCTCTGAAGATATGCCATAAAAAATGTTGGTTTTCTGCCATGGGTCTAATTATTCATATTAAAGACTCAAAGGAATAAGGAGAGCTTAAAACAGCACTATAGCTAGCTATAAGGACCAATAAAACCTATGCCTACTTACTAAATACTGTAGCTGTTCTTGTAATAAAAGTTTTAGCTCTGAGCATCTAGCACATTGGTAAGTATATCCAATTCACAAGTTAAACATGCAGTATCTTCCTAGAAAACATCGTTTCCTTGAAGATTTGGAAAACAAATGTGATGAATTGTGGAACTCTTAAAAGTGTGAAAGCAAAACCTACAGTTTACTATTTTTCCTTTGGCAGCTCATTCTCATAGGGTTTGATAAAGTTAAGAAAGCTGAAAACTTTTGCGCAGCAAAAAATTTGGTATTAGGCAATATGGCAGTATTCATTTTCTCACATTCAGAAGACCACGTTATTGCCAAGAGATAAATTTTTGCTAACATCACAGGTCTGCAGAGAAGACTAGCACTAATTTACCAGCAAGGGCAAGATATACAGCATTCTACAGAGTGTCCAAAACATGTACACAACCATCAGTTTTCTTAACATTAGTTTGACAATGTACAAACAAAGTAAAATTTAGAGATGAATCTCTAAGCAAAAGGTTTTATTTTAAAACATATGTAAAAGCAGGATTGCAATTTAGATCATAAACACTGACTAGGGTAGTCTTTGGTGTTCCAAAGAATTAAAGAAAAGTTTGGGGCTTTACTGGAGAAGAGAAATGTTATGCAAATTGTTTTGAAAGCTCGTTAGCACTAGTGAAGTTTTTTGGAGTGTTGGCAAACTCTGATTGGTGAGTAGCAGTGGTAGGTATACTAGCTTTAGAATCACAGAAGGTTGCTTTGGCAGCTACTAGGTAAAACTGGTCTTAAGGTTACAGCAGTTTGTTTTGGCAGATGAGCTTGTGAGATAATTTCTGGGGCAGGTGCTTTGTGACCGAAATGCTTCTTCTCCCTGGTCCCTAGACTATAATTTAGTTGGGTTTGAAAAAAATAACTCCAATTTGTAAAGTCAATTTTCACATTTCCCCCTTTTGATCAAGATCTTTCTATGAAAATATCACTGATCAACCATCCTGAAGTTAGGTCTAATTGTCTCTTAACGCTGGGATATCCTAATTGTGTCTGGTCCCAAATTCAGAGCAAAGTATGGGAATCAGTGTTAGAAACCCAGACCATATTTGTGGTCAGAAAGAAAACCTCTCAGGGCAGGTTTGCCTGTAGTCCAGCATAGACTTCCATCTTACCAGTCCCATATGCATTAGAAATCATCTTGAAGTATTCGGCTAACATTATTCTGTTGTGAGGACTGGTTTTACAAAGATTACCACAGTCAAGAAAAATTGAGTTTAAAGATCAAAATGCAAAGAATGATCATGAATGATATCATAAATTCCAGTTTAAATAATTGTTCTCAACCATGAACCCAATTTTGAAGGTAATCAACTGAACAGATCAAAAAGTCCAGATGTATCTGCTGAAACTTTTTGGAGCTAAGTGGCTTGGTTTCTTATCTTGTGTAATTGCCAGAGGAATTTTTCCATGTGCAGCAAACAGTGTTAGCAACTGCACAAATACTACCTTGTTTAGCTAATTAGTAATCCAGTGCAATCCTGCTATCAAATGCCACTTTAGCAAGATAATCTAAGGAAGTATTTTTCAATTGCAATAGCTTTAGCTGTGGAGTTGGCTATGGACCAAATTGTTAAGGCTAAATTTCTGATGATTGTTCCTAAGTGGCTAATTCTGATGCTAGGGAAAGAAGACTTAACAACTGAGGCCTATCTGCTAGATTTATGCCTCCTGACAAAGTGTCTCTTTTAAATATCACGATGTAAACTAAGAGGTAGGGACCAATGTTCAAATTTTGCTGATTTAAATTGAATGTAGAAGTATTTCAAAAAACATTGGTCTTTTAATTTTCCATTTCTTAAGATGTAATGTTGCCCAAGCAGGTAGTTGACTTTTGAATACCCCATAGATGAAAATGTATTCCAATGGAGTACAACAGGTAATTCCACAGGGTCTACTTTGTGTATTGACAGTTACTCATAAGGAGGTGTCAGCACCATTTAGCCAAAATTATATTATTGAACTATTGCATTGCTGGAGGCCATCAACATTTAGAAGACCAGGGAAAGGAAAAGTTTTGCAATCTGTTGAATTTCTTTTCTCTTGAGTACTCTTACCATATTTTTCTTTATATAATATTAATCTAATTTTAAAGTATTTTGTGTAGACCTTAGATACTGTTAGAGTAAAGCAGGAAATTTGCATATGTGAATCTCAAAACTTGACCTTATAAAAAGAACCAGATACACAATTTGAACAGTTCATTGGAAACATTAGTAAAATATGGGGTAAAATAAAGATTAACTTTCATAATGAACAGATGGAAAGTTGTCGTGACAAATCCAATAGCCAGTTATGTGTCTCCCTTTGGCAATAGATTGGAAAATGTGAATTATAGCATTGTCTTTCCAGGAAAATAAAGGCATATAAGAAAAGACCAATTTTTTTTTTTTTTTTATAAAAAAGAGTATACATCCTGGTCTGGACATGTTGGGATGCAAGTCTACTTCAGATGTCATCTGCTTCAATTCTGGAAGAATTTTAGTTTTAAAACCCTTATTAGAGTACTTGTCCAGTCAGGAGTGGGGGGCTTTTAAAAATAAGATATATAGATGCACAAATCAGTGCCTTTGAGCTTTGCAGCAAAGGGATTGGTGAAAAGGGCTTGATATGGACCCTTCTGATAAGGCTGGAGATAATCTTTATGTAGATATCTTTCTAGTAGACAAAGTCACTAGGTTGCACATCGTGGTGCTTTAGGTCTTTATCTCCTGAGTGCACCAGGAAAACATTGTTCTACCAAAGTACAATTTTATCCATTGTTTAATAATGATTTTGCAATATTGAAGTATATCTCCTTTTATTAACTGATGGTCAAAAGCAGAGAGAGACAAGTTCCTGAGATTATTTCAAAATGTGAATGTTTGCGAGCCTTAAAGGGAATGACTCTCCAATTTAATAATATCAAAAGAAAAATCTTAGATCAGGAAAGGTTTTCATATATATATATGTATATATATATATGTGTGTATATATATATATGTGTGTATATATATATGTGTATATATATATATATTTGAGTCTCACTCTGTCACCCACCTGGAGCTCAATGTCATGATCTAGGCTCACTGCAAGCTCTGCCTCCTAGGTTCAGGTTCAAGCAATTCTCCCTGACTCAGCCTCCTGAGTAGCTGGGATTATAGGTGCTCACCACCATGCTCGGCTAACTTTTTTATTTTTTATTTTTTCAGTAGAGATGGGGTTTCACCATGTTGACCAGGCTGGTCTCAAATTCCTGACCTCAGGCTATCTGCCTGCCTCGACCTCCCAAAGTTTTGGGATCACAGGCATGAGCCACTGTGCCTGGCCACCAACTGGGTTTTTATAGTCCCACTTATTTATTTTATAAAATCAGAAGACTGGAGATAGTAAGCACACTGGAAATGCTATAAAATTGGTCAAATTGAACATACCTACTGTATTAGTCCATTTTCACACTGCTATAAAGAACTGCCTGAGACTGGGTACTTTATAAAGAAAAGAGGTTTAATTTACTCATAGTTCTGCATTGCTGGGGAGACATCAGGAAACTTACAGCCATGGTGGAAGAGGAAGGGGAAGCAGGCATCTAAAGCAGGCACAAAACAAAACGAAACAATAAAACAAACCAACAACAACAACAACAACAAAAAAAAACAGGCCGGGAGCAGGGGCTCATATCTGTAATCCTAGCACTTTGAGAGGCTGAGGTGGGCAGATCATGAGGTCAGGAGATCGAGACCATCCTGGTTAAAGTGATGAAACCCCATCTCTTCTAAAAACACAAAAAATTAGCCGGACGTGGTAGCGGGTGCCTGTGGTCCCAGATACTTGGGAGGCTGAGGCAGGAAAATGGCGTGAACCCGGGAGGCAGAGCTTGCAGTGAGCCTAGATTGCGCCACTGCACTCCAGCCTGGGCGACAGAGTGAGACTCCATCTCAAAAAAACAAACAAACAAACAAACAAACAAAATTAGCCTTCTTCACAAGGTGGAAGGAGAGAGAAAGAACAAGGGGTAAGTACCACACTTTAAAACCATCAGATCTCATGAGAACTCATTCACTATCACAGGGCAGCATGGGAGAAACTGTCCACCTGATCCAAACACCTCCCACCACATCCCTCTCTCAGATTACAATTTGAGATGAGATCTAAGTGGAGACACAGAGTCAAGCTATATAACCTACAATATTACATGACCAATAAAGTGGATTTCCCAGTTACTATAAAGAAAAGGGGAGACCCCTGCATGGGAATAATTTTCTCTAGAAGAATTGTGGCCATAGCTAAAGCAATGGCTGGTCTACAAGAAAAGGTTTCCATCCAATTGAAAAACATAGAGATTACACAAATATGTATGTATCCAAAGAAGAGAGGTAGCTGGAAAAAATCCATTTCCAAATCTCAAATGACCCATTAGGTAAATTAAAATGTCCAGAAATGGTGTGTATAGATTTCTTGGACTAAACTTAGGACTAGTAGTACAAGCCAAATAAGCACTTCTGGCAGACTTCTTAATGTCACCCCACCAATATCATTTCATAAAAGAAATAAATGTGTTAGTTGTCTATGAGTCAAATTATGAACTATAGTTAACAGTAGATAGCTCAATGAATTTGGGAAAATTGGTTTATTTTCATGTCCAAAACATAATTCTTTTTTTTAAATCACAAAACTAGCTATCATAATTTTTCCAATTATTTTCCAGTTTCTGGTACTCAATTTTGTGCATCTTTGAACTATTTTAATGTTCTTTTTGTGAGGTCATGACAAAGAGTTGATCAATTGAACCTTTAAGAGTGGCATTACTAGCAGCATTATAAGCAAAGTAGTTTCCTGTAGCCTCCATAGAATCCTCTAACCCCCACTGAGTCCAATCTTAAATGTTCAAGAATTTTGACAATAGCCAAAACAGTTGGTACCCATATGGCATCCAGTAAGTCTTGTACATAGGATCTGTTTTTTTATTTGACCCTCTGTGAAAGTGAGGAAGCACCTTTGCTTCCATAAAATCCTGAAATCATGAGCAACCAAGAAGGCATAACTACTGTCTGTGAATTTATATTAGCAGATTTCCCTTTAGTAAGGAGTCAAGTCTGAGTAAGGGCATAAAGTTCAGCCTCGTGGGTAGAAGTAACCATAGTTAAGGGTGCAACCTAAATATCTTTAAACTAAGTAGTAATTGTATATTCTTCACAGTATTTACCAATGCCATCCTTTAAATATGCTCCATCTGTAAGTGATGATAGTTCAGCATTGTCTAACAAAGCCTCTTATGAATCTTTTTGTTGAGTTGAAAGATAGAGGCAAAAAGTAATAGGGATGGGTCCACATCAGAAGGAAGGGGTAAAAAAGTAGAAAAATTAACATTGTTCTATTCAAAATGAGTTATGTAGGGAGCAGCTAGCCAAGAAAAAAGTTTATAAGAGGTAAAATTACTAGAAAATAGGTGTTAAGTATGATGTGAATTTAGAAGAATTTAACAGCAAGGAAAATGAAAAATGGTTGAAGGATATTCCATGACCATTTCTTCGGTGAAGTGACTAGTAGAGCAGTAGTTACAATAGTTCTCAAATGAGGAGGTAATTCTTGAGCTACTGAGTCTACTTGTTGGCTGTAATATCCAGTGGGGCAGTTCATGTTTTTGAGTTAGGACACTCAAGGCATTTTCTTTCTTTTCATAAACAAAAAGAAAAAAAAGGTGGGGGGAGTTGATAATTAGAGAGGGCAGAGAGATTTCAAAGTTCCTCTTTAATGTAATAAATGCAATATCTTTACATTATTTCCCTACAATGGAATCAGGCTTAGAAGTCTTGAGTAGGACATGCAGGGTTTTAGCAATCAAAAAAAATTTGATATTCAGTTATGGTAGGGATCAGCAAGTCCAAGAAACCCTCAAAGTTGACATTTAGTTTTGGGTTTATGGAACTACAGGACACCTTGCATCTGTTCAGGGTTTAAATGTAGCCCTGTCTGAAAAATCAGATAACCCAGATGTTTAACTTGAGTTTTAACTAATAGTAACTTTTCTTTAGAAAATTATAATCTTTTATGGCTAGAAGTTTTAATAAATGCACATTGTCTTCCTCACAGGATACCTGTATGGGAGAGCAAAGAAGTCATCTGCATACTGTAGTAAGGATGAGCCTTAGGGGAAAGTTACATATTCTAAATTAACTTTCAGAATTTGAGCAAGATTGGAAAGACTTTCAGTTTAATATTGAGGCATAACAGTCCAAGTATATTGTTGTCCTTCCCAAATGAAGGCAAATAGATATTGACAGGTTTGATCAAAAGGGATGCTAAGAAAGCACCACAGAGGTAAATTTCAGTGGACAATTTACTACAAGTTGGCACTGAGGTCAACAAATTATGTGGATTTGGGACTATGGTGTAGCATAATATAACAATATTATTTATCATTTATAAATAATATTATAAATTACAAATAAACAAATAAATTGTAAATAACAGAAACCCTGAACAAATCTATACCTGTAAACATTAGATTTTCTCACGGGAAGAATGGAAGTGTTACAGAGACTGGCGGAAGGAATTTTTAAGCCTTGAGTTTTGTATTCTTCAATGATGGGTCCTACCCCTTGTAAGGTAGATTGATCCAAAGGATTTTGTTTAATATTAAGGGCTTTGTTCAATCAATTTAGATTTTGATCGGGGTGCACTATGGTTCTGTGTTGATGATGTGGCCCATACAAAGACAGGTACTTGTTTCAATAAAAAATTCTGGGAGCCAGCAGGAATATCTTCGTTGTTGGGACCATGTAACATATAAGCAGGGCATCAAAAGTAGAGTCTAGTGAGTTGTTCTTATCAATTATTTTTCTTTTTGGGAGAAAAAGATGCCAGCATGATATTTTTCTGAAAGTCTTGTCCCAATAAATGAGCTGGAGTAGATTCCACCAGTAAAAAGAGATAGGTATCCTGTAATGGCTTAAGGTGAAAAGTAATAGGCTGGGACAGAAAAGCCATCAATGGTTCATTTAATACTCCCCCATTTAAATATTTGTATTACTCCAAGGCAGGAGCTGGTTGAGGAGAGTTGAACACCAATAAGGTTGGTTCAGGAGCAGAGGTGAACACCAGTAGGGTTGCTCCTGTATCTATATAAACAGTCAGGACCTCATTGCCAATCCCCAAGGTGATTAAATGGAAGAATTGGAGAAAGCTCCTGTATGGTCTCAAAGCCCCTCCATAGGGAAGGAGAAGCAGAAGGTTTAAGTGAAGAAGACTGTTTATAAACTTAAAACTTTATAAACTTAAAACTGATTGCTTATGTTAATAACAGTTCTTCTTCCAGTGGCCTTGGCTATTTACAATAATGACAGATGCCAAGAGGTGGCTTTTGTGGATTAAAGTTGTGTCATTTAGAGACCAAATGGTTTTCTCTGGGAGCATTCATGTTGCAGTTGGAGGTTTAGGATTTTAGTAGTCTTCTTTTTATTGGTTTTCTTTATGGTGCAAGCCAATTGATTTGCCAAATCAACAAATTCAGAAGGTGGTATGGTCTCCCCCTCCATGTGAGTTTCTTTTTTTTTTTTTTTACTCACAGAGAAAGTTCTTGCCTGAGATCCTTGGCAAACGTAGAGTTAAAGGTAAGTCTAGTATAGTCAACATCCATAGGTAGGCCAAAATTTTCTCTGAATATAACCAACTGTCTCTTACAATAGCTATGAACTGGTTGATTTAGCTCTTGGGTATAAGCTTAAATTTTATTCCAATCTATGACTTTATAAAATGGATTGAGGATGGCCCTCTATAAATTGAGAGTTGTTGAGCCAGTTTCTAACATTGTAGGTCTGATTCCGGGAAATGGACACAGATATTGCTAAATCCAGATGGGGATGGGTCCAACTGGCTTTTGCAATTCAGTGTTGGGCCTGGCCTTCTCCCACAGCATGCAAATAAGTTGATAAAGACAAGAGAATTTGGGCTGGTAAGCCTGAACTGTAACATTAAAGTTATCGATAACACAACGAGAGTCTTCCATAACCTTGGAAAATTCTTTGGCTATAGCAAAGAGTTCTGTTTTACTCCAAAAGACATAGGTCATCTGGGGGATCTCAGAATCAGTAGAGGTCAATCCTTATGGGGACAGGGTTTATAGGCTGAGGTTGGGAAGCAGAAAGGGGAGAAGTAGTAGGGGAAGAACTATCAGGGAACAAGGGAAGTTCAGAAGGTGAAGAGAGGAGAGACAGTAGGTGGTACCTAAGAAACAAAGAATTTGAGTTCCTAAAGCCTTTCTTTCTCCATCCTTCATGTATTCCAGCTAACTTAGAGACAGTATTTTGGGGCAAAGCAAATTTTGATTCTTGAATATATTATATAGGCACCTCTAGATACTAATTATGATAGACATTTCATTCAGATTGTTTGGTTTTAGAGCCTAATCTTCTCATGTATTTCTGAGAAAAACAAGTTTAGGGAGGTCAAAAAAAAAATCGGGAATGTCATTGTAATTCCAAGTTGTCTTTAGTGTAATCAGCCCACTGAGATAAGAAAGGATGTGCTGATGTGCCACAATGCTTAAGCGTAAAACTAGCTGGAGTCCCTGATGGGGGGTACAGGTGTGTATCTTGGCTTGCCTTTGAATCTCAAAGGCCCATTTTGTGAATAAATTTATCTAGGCAATTTGATTTAACACAAAATACACAGAAACCAAAATAAAAACCAAGAACACAAAATGAATAAAAGAATAAAGTATGTATTCACCAGGAAGGGGGACAAAGACTTCTTTAAAAGAAGGGAAGGCCTTCATAAACAGGAGTGGAAAAAACCCTCAGAAAATCTCATCTCAAATAAAACTGAACAACTCAGACAGCAGGACATGGGGTTTGGATCTAAGGTAGAGACTCATCAGGCAAAAAGGGCACACACAGAAGTGGAGCGCTAGGGGTCCATGTATTGGTACCTCACGCCATAGTTCTGGGGGGACCATAGAATCTCTCCAGGTGAGTTCAATTCAGACTCCACTTACGACACTGAATATGTCAAAATCAAATGAACTATTGAGACAAAACTCTAAGTAAATGATTTCATTTGAAAATATATACAAAAACAAAATTGCAATTTGAGGGATAGGCACAAACTGGGATGCCCAAAGAATAAAGAATTTGGTTGTTGGGGTTTTATTGGGAAAAACATGTTGCAAAGAGTCATTTTGAAAGAAAGTTCATTGGCTTCAGTAAAGGTTTTCAGGAACTGGCAACATCTGATTGGTGGGTGACGGTGGCAGGTAAAACTTGTCTCAGGGTCAGAACATGTCATTTTGGCAGCTACTAGGTAAAACCGGACTTACTGTTATAGCAGGTGGTTTCAGCAGCTGGATTTATGAAACAGTTCCTGGAGCAGGTGCTTTGTACCTGAGTGATTTTTTCCCCGGTCCCTCAACTCAAATCTAATTGCATTTGACAATAATAACTCCAATTCCTATAATCTATTTTCACAACACATAATGAATTTAAATTCTTATGATAATTCTACCTGATCAAATGTGTGTGTTGTTTTGTTTCATTTCTAAGTACACCTTACCTATCCATTAATGTATTCTGGGAGAGTGCTTCAGGAATTTTCTTGGGAAACATATATGTCAGCTGACTTAGTGCCTTATAGAGCTGTTTTCTTTTCTTTTTTTTTTTAATCAAGATTCTTGAACTTATCTATTATTTTATTGTCACCACACCTCTTTAATTCATAGTTTTGCATATGGAATCAAAATTTGTCTTCATATTGCACAATCACTTATTCTAGTTCACTTTCCAGACCAAATCAAAATAGCTAGGATCCTCTTTTATGGAATTACAATGGAATCCTGAAAATGGAAAGGACTGTTAGCCCAACAGCCCTGGTAATAAAATCTAGATCTGCCATTTATTAATATGTGTAATGTCATCTGAGTAACATTTTTCTCAAATTTTTAAAATTTTACTTTCTCATTCAGAGGGTCATTTTGAGCATTATGAGAGGTAAAGTAGGTAAAAATACTAAGCATTTTTATCTCAGAGAAAAACAGATCTATAAAACTCCTCAGATTTATATAATTTAGGTTTAGATCCTCACTTATTTAGTCACCCCACTTTCAAACACTTAACTTATCAATGACTCCTAAAACGTTGAACCCCAATTTGGGAAGCCGAGGTGGGTGGATCACTTGAGTTCAGGAGCTCAAGTTCAGCGTGGGCAACATGGTGAAACACCATTTCTACTAAGAAATAAAAATAAAAATGCAAAATACAAAAACTAGCCAGGCATGGCTGTGTACATCTGTGGTCCCAGCTACTCAGAGGCTAAGGTGGGAGGATCACTTGAGCCCAGGAGGTGGAGGTTGCAGTGAGCGGAGATCAGGCCACTGAATTCTAGCCTAGGCAACAGAGCAAGACCCTATCTTAAAAAACAAAAAATGTTGAACCCAAAAGTGCAGAGCATATTTCAATTATTTTCTGTAATCCGTATAGATATTTATAAGTTATACCATATTTAAAGTCAATTAAGAGAAAATATGTATGAAGTAGATATTTTAACCCTGAAAAGAAACCTCTTATAATTGAATTAACTTATAATTGAATTAAATAACTAAGCCCATAATAGAGCAACTTGTAGTACTATCAGATTTTAGCTTTCCTACCTGCGTTAGCAGTAAGATTTCTAATTACAGTTATAGAACTTAGTATTTATGTTTTAGGAACAGCAAACTTGTTTTAATAAATGTGGAAATATTGTCCTGAGTGTATAGTGAAAGTTAGAGACAGATTGTGGGAAAGAGAGGAGGCAATGCTAAAGGGAAGGAGAAATGCAAGTGAAGAATTGAACACTTGTCTGCATCAGTCACATCAGTGCCAGGGCAATAATAAGGAGAAATTGAAACAAACTACCTTATACTTCCCATAGCTCCCTGAAGGAGTCTGTACTCGACACACATTTGTTTGTACTGCAGGGCTTGAGCAAAATTTGTATGAGTCTGTTTAATGTTTTGGGGTGTTAGTGACTTATAGGAAAGTGAAAGTATTTCATAATTCATGTATGTCTATTTTACAAGAGGAAATATCTAAGTGGAATAATTTGTTAGTTCAAGGATATCGAGGCATAAAAATAAAATGTGAAGAACTCAGAAAATAAACTAGAAATTAGACGTAAACATATCTGGAAACATCTGGGTGACTGACTCATAAACTGACCTAAATCATTTTCTGAGGTAGAAAATTTATGAAGAGTTAACATTATCATGACATGTCAGTGGATGGATTAGTAAATAATAATAATGATAACATGCATCATTTGTTTAGGACTTCTTTAGGTAAGATGGAGTTATTATTTAAATTTTAAAGCCAGACATGACTTTAAAATGGAAGAATCCATGTCCCAGGATCAGTATGAACAAGCCATTTCAATGAAACAAAACTGGTTTATCTATGGTTAAACGAATTCCTCAAATCCCAAAAATAACCTACACATGGACCTAACTTCATAAGTGAAACTGGCACAAAAATGGAAGCAGATAAGCAATTAACTTTTTGTGGTTTTAGTGTGCATCAATGCGGGCATACTTCTGAAAAACAGGCTGCCAGCCTCAGTGTAGGGTGGCTATTTTGGCATGGACAGATCCATTAACTAAATAATTAAAAGAGCACTTGGCCCTGATATCCTGAACAGATTCCAGCTGGGTTATTATATACACTTACTGCTATTTTAACCTGCCCTGAAATTTCAACTGGGCTCAAAGTTTTCCTTAATCCTCTATCCTAAAATAGTATTTGTTGAATATAGGGTGTTTTTCTTCTACTACTCTTTGTGCCCAGTTGTTTGACATTATTCCCACAAACTACAAGTGAAGTTCAGTTTGTAGTTTTCAATGAGAACATTAAAACAGAACCTAATCTTAGGAAAAATATGGTGACAAAATGTGTTCAATTTCAATGAGTCCCAATGGGGTTGTAGGAAACTAAAAAAATTAATAGTATAAAGTAGAGTTGATAAGCTAGGTTAACATGCAAATGGATTCCCACATGAGGACTTGAACATATACTAGATGTCTGTATTACTTAATCTATATATAGCTGGACAGAAGAGGCACTAATGCAGAGTTATTGTCACAGGCTATTTCACAACATTTGATATTTTTTTAAATTTTTTTTTAAATTATACTTTAAGTTCTAGGGTACATGTACATAACGTGCAGGTTTGTTACATATGTATACTTGTGCCATGTTGGTGTGCTGCACCCATCAACTCGTCAGCACCCATCAATTCATCATTTATATCAGGTATAACTCCCAATGCAATCCCTCCCCCCTCCACCCTCCCCATGATAGGCCCCGGTGTGTGATGTTCCCCTTCCCGAGTCCAAGTGATCTCATTGTTCAGTTCCCACCTATGAGTGAGAACATGCGGTGTTTGGTTTTCTCTTCTTGTGATAGTTTGCTAAGAATGATGGTTTCCAGCTGCATCCATGTCCCTACAAAGGATGCAAACTCATCCTTTTTTATGGCTGCATAGTATTCCATGGTGTATATGTGCCACATTTTCTTAATCCAGTCTGTCACAGATGGACATTTGGGTTGATTCCAAGTCTTTGCTATTGTGAATAGTGCCGCAATAAACATACGTGTGCATGTGTCTTTATAGCAGCATGATTTATAATCCTTTGGGTATATACCCAGTAGTGGGATGGCTGGGTCATATGGTACATCTAGTTCTAGATCCTTGAGGAATTGCCATACTGTTTTCCATAATGGTTGAACTAGTCTACAATCCCACCAACAGTGTAAAAGTGTTCCTATTTCTCCACATCCTCTCCAACAACTGTTGTTTCCTGACTTTTGAATGATTGCCATTCTAACTGGTGTGAGATGGTATCTCATTGTGGTTTTGATTTGCATTTCTCTGATGGCGAGTGATGTTGAGCATTTTTTCATGTGTCTGTTGGCTGTATGAATGTCTTCTTTTGAGAAATGTCTGTTCATATCCTTTGCCCACTTTTGGAGAACTACAAACCACTGCTCAGTGAAATAAAAGAGGACACAAACAAATGGAAGAACATACCATGCTCATGGACAGGAAGAATCAATATCGTGAAAATGGCCATACTGCCCAAGGTTATTTATAGATTCAATGCCATCCCCATCAAGCTACCAATGACTTTCTTCACAGAATTGGAAAAAACTGCTTTAAAGTTCATATGGAACCAAAAAAGAGCCCGCATTGCCAAGACAATCCTAAGTCAAAAGGACAAAGCTGGAGGCGTCATGCTACCTGACTTCAAACTATACTACAAGGCTACAGTAACCAAAACAGCATGGTACTGGTACCAAGACAGAGATATAGACCAATGGAACAGAACAGAGTCCTCAGAAATAATACCACACATCTACAGCCATCCGATCTTTGATAAACCTGAGAGAAACAAGAAATGGGGAAAGGATTCGCTATTTAATAAATGGTGCTGGGAAAATTGGCTAGCCATAAGTAGAAAGCTGAAACTGGATCCTTTCCTTACTTCTTATACGAAGATTAATTCAAGATGGATTAGAGACTTAAATGTTAGACCTAAAACCATAAAAACCCTAGAAGAAAACCTAGGTAATACCATTCAGGACATAGGCATGGGCAAGGACTTCATGTCTAAAACACCAAAAGCAACGACAGCAAAAGCCAAAATTGACAAATGGGATCTAATTAAACTAAAGAGCTTTTGCACAGCAAAAGAAACTACCATCAGAGTGAACAGGCAACCTACAGAATGGGAGAAAATTTTTGCAATCTACTCATCTGACAAAGGGCTAATATACAGAATTTACAAAGAACTCAAACAAATATACAAGAAAAAAACAAACAACCCCAACATTTGATATTTTTTTTAAACAATTTTTATTATGGGATGGCCTGTACTCTACAATTTTAGATTTTCTTTTACAGTTTCCAGAGTAAAATCATAAAGTAATATGGATAGATACATACATACATACATATATATTGCAATATATATGTGGTATTAATTTCTCAGTTCTCCTTTATAAAGTGGGAACCTAGAAATTAGGCTTTCACTTTACAATGAAAATATCCAAAGTTGTTACATTTGTCCTTTCACCTGTATGAACATATCCCACTTTATCAATAATCCCTCAACAAATAATGTACTTTAAAATAAGAATCCATTGTAAATAAATATTTTGGTTTTTCAATGTTGATACTTAATCTTGGAGAAAATTTAGATAATTTTCAGAAATATTGCTTAAGATGGCCATGTCTATAGATATAGATATACATATATATTAAATGCACTTAAAAATAATTAAATTTTAATTTTAATATTGATTATATTCTATAACATCATATAGTGCCAGATTAGGAAGTAATGCATCAAATTTGCATAGATGATATGCTTTCAAAATTTGATATAAAGTTAGAAGAAGTATTAGAGTAAACATATTGGTTCATGACAATAATGTACATTTACAATAACGTTTCAGAATGTTTGCCACTATTTTTACTATATCATATGAAAACTACATTAAGTGTAAAAAACATGTTTGAAATAACTTGTTTAAAATATAAGCTAACTAAAATATATTAAATTCACTTGTAGGATGGGGATATGGGAATGAGGAAAGGCTCAAAGAGCATATAAAGTATACCTTGACTAAATACCACACGCATGCACGACTTTATGATGAATGCTAAGGGTGAATGCAAAAGGAAGTTGTATATTTAATCATGGCTACCTACTGTCTCAAGAATACATAGGAGTCTGGCTAGTCATTGTTAATTTCATCTGAAATATGAACTTTTGATCTCAGCAAGATCCTAGAAAGTTTTGATTACCCTTGACGTTTGTCCAGTGACTATATTGTGGGTTGGGTTGACATTGACATGCAGTGTGCATTGTAGGTACCCAATATATACGGGATAATTTAGCATAACTATTAAATAATTTCCAAGTATGCATTACTGAAATGACCTGGGAATTAATGTTGCAGGGGACTCAAATGGGAATTTTGAAATACTCTTCTTTTAGGTCCTAGTGATCTGATGACACTGTATGAAAGACAAGAGGGATTAGAAATCTGAATTGGGAACCTGATCTTTTTTCTTCAAATGACCTACGGATATAAGGCTAGGGCAGAAATCAGCCTGCAGGACATATTTGGGGGCATGAAATATCCCTCAAAGATTTCAGAAATACCAAACTTTTGATAAATTTAATTCTCAAATTTCCATAATGCCTAATTCATGTTATGGTTATGATTAAGGTAACTTTGATTTTTTAACATAATAATAAGCTTTAATTTCCCATGGATAAACATATAAGATAGATATTTTCCCACTATCGATAAATATAAAATACTTCTGGTTATCAATTACTGACCAGAGCATTTCATATTTATTTGATATAATTAAAGAAAATTATTTCATAGCAAAGATTTGGTGATCTTTAAAATCACCTTTCATTGGCTTCATCTGGCAAGAATTACGACTATGTGGTCACAAAGGAAAGTTTATTTACAGAAAGCTTGCCTCTGGAATTACCTGCACATATACAGCCTTGAAAAAACATTTGTGAAAGGCAGGACTCATTTGGTTCCTAATAAAAGTTACCCTTGGGAAGGTCACTCAGTCTACACGATCTTTCACTGCCACTGTCGACTTCAGAGGGAAGAAAACAAGAACATCAAAGTCTTACTATTTTATATATAACTTTGTCAGTTACCAATTTAAGACCTTTTTAAAAATGCACAGTCAGCAATATAGTTGCAAAAGGTAAAAGGAACTTAAAGTCAGCCCCCACTGTGCATGTGACCTCTGTGCTGACTGTGGACTGTGAGCTGTTTGAAGAGAAACACTGGAAACAAAGAGCAGAGAAAAGACAGAAAGGCATACACACCTCATAGATAGCTTTCATCTGTTCTTCTCAATTGCAGTCATTGAAGCAAGTGGGAGGTGCAATGTGTCCTGAATAGTCTGGTTTGTATTTGACAACATAGGGGAGAAATATACAAAGCTCATACATGTCCACTAACCGTCAAACAGAGCGCTTAATGAAACCTGGTTCAAATTTGATTTCATACGTGGTCAAAATTTGAGTAACTATTTTTGTATTTTATTTTTTGTATAAAGAAAAGAATGTAGGTAGGACCATCTTTACAAAGATAATAAATGGATTACTGTGAAAAAAACCCAGTGTCATAATTTCATCTCTCATTCATAGAAAAATCTTTTTCATTAATATAGCTTCTTTTGGCGGAGGGCGGTGGCTCTCGCCTGTAATCCTAGCGCTTTGGGAGGCCAAAGCAGGTGGATCACTTGAGTGGGAGTTAGAGACCAGCCTGACCAACATGGAGAAACTCCGTCTCTACCGAAAATACAAAATTAGACTGGCATAGTGGCACATGCCTGTAATCCCAGCTACTCGGGAGGCTGAGGCAGGAGAATGACTTGAACCCAGGAGACAGAGGTTCTAGTGAGCCAAGATCACGGCATTATAATCCAGCCTGGGCAACAAGAGCGAAACTCTGTCTCAAAAAAAGCTTCTTTTCAGGTAATTCAGCTTCAGGGAAAGATGCAAGAATTAGGAAGAAGAAAATAAATACCTCTCTAGTCACTCAAAGGCACTAAGTCCAACCAGGCAATCAGTGTGGTGACAGATGTCACTCAGAGCAGGTGCAAGTCCAGAACCCACATCTGCTAGTTTACACTTGAAGATGATTTCTCTAAACACAGGATATGTCTTGTTAATCGATAATCTGATTTTTTTGCATTGTCAATTGAAGAAGAAATAACTTAAAATTAACAGGAAAAAGGCACTGAAAAAACTAAGTTTAGGTAAATAATATAGCCTATTTAATCTTAATAGAAGAAAAATCCATTTACATTTTCATGGCAAATTATGAACCAATTGCAGCATCTCCTGTTAAGGAATTTTATTAAAATAATTAGTAATGTTGAAGAAAACTAGTTACTCTACTTTCAAATTTGTTTTTCCTACTTTCCAATAACTGACATTCTGTCAACCCATCACGTTTCAGTCTCCAGCAGCTTTGAATGAAAAAGTCCAGACAGAGTTAGTCATTTTTAGTTTCTCAATTCAGTTCTATAAAAATGTATTAAATATCTGCTATGTCACAGATACCGTGTCAGAAAATATTGTAACATAATGAAAAACAAATGATTCTAGCTCCCAACGATACTAGCTAATCCTAGGGAAAGGCAAGGATAGAGAAAAAGACTCAAAAAACATGAATTTAATACAAAACTTGGGTTCCCTAGGAACTGGGCCATGCCTACTTCCTTATAGTGAATCCACAGGGCTAGACTTAGCTTCTGGCACACAATCAATATTCAACAAGTATTTATAGGATGAATGCAAAAAAAAAAAAATGTGGTTATTAGAGACTGAGAAAGGTGGGAGAGAAGGGAGGATAGAGAGAGGTTAGTTAATAGATAGAAAATTATATAGAAGAAATAGAAGTTCTAGTGATCTCTAGCACTGTAGGGTGACCATAGTTAATAATTTATTATATATCTTTAAATAGTTAAAAGAGAGAATTTTGAATGTTGCAAAACAAAGATACAAAGCCTTGAGGTGATGCATGTGCTAATTACTCTGATTTGATCATTATGCATGATATACATTTATCTAAATATCATTCTGTACCTCATAAATATGTACAAGTATTACAAATGTGAAAAAACAGTGCAGTGTTTTGGCCATAGTAATGAGTATGATGTGCTATAGCCGAATAGGAAAGAGACTCTTATGTGGCCTGAGGAGACCCTGGGAGGTACTCACTTGTTCTTCTCTCTGTCTCTCCAAACACACACACACACACACACACACACACACACACACACACCCTCACCTCTCACAAACTTCACAGTGACTTTAATGGAGTGTTTAACTTCACTTTGCAAAAATTCCTGCATAACTGTTAAATTTGTTGTTTTAAGTACTGATTTTTTTTGGTACGTCTTGAGTCTGAATATTTAGCAGTTTCAGTAGTCCTCTATTTAGAGTGAGTAACATGGCTGTGTTGTGAGTGCCTGTGCTGGTCCTGGGTGGTTTTGCCCACAAATCAGTCCTCACTGGCTCCTAGTCTGCTCTGCTCTGTAGCATGGAGTGGATGATGTTGAGTCTGAATGTCCCACGTTCTGCGATCAGTGGGCTTCAGCGGGATTCAATCTATGGGAGGCACTGGTGAGAGACTACTGGGTGGTGGAAAAAGGGAGAAACTAGAGCATATCTCTTTCTCCCACAGTGCCTGTGTTCTTCTATCCTGCCTCTCTCTGGGCAACTAGGGCTTCTGAGTTACAGTTGCTTTGCATCTCTAATAGGTTGACTCCTGGGTTACTTCAATGTCTCTTTTTCTGTTTGGTTTCTCAACTATTCTATCACCATGTAAACAATCTCTTGCGTAAAATTCATTGAGTTTTAAATACCCAGGATAGTTTCTTTTTCTGGGTTAGATGCTGACTGACATGCTTCCCAGATACTGTATCATGCTAATGAGTTGAACTGAAGGGAGTTGTGTAAAGCTATCTTCAACTACAATAAATCATCCCAAACAGTTGTACTCTCAGGATAATAATAATAATACAAATGGTGCTCATTGTTTAACATGTATTATTTTACTCAATTCTTACAAGAACTCTAGACTGTCAGTGGGACTATTTTCCTAGTTTCACAGACAAAGCAACTGAAGCTTAAGAGTTAATGTGACTCATTCAAGGCTACTTTATTCATAGCTAGCAGAACTAGGACTTATACACAGACTTTTAACTACACTAACACTGCTTGTCCTAGGTACTATTTGTACATTGCCTCATAGCCAGACATCATTTCATACTAGTGCCAGCTTCCTTCCCTTTTAGCTATAGTCTACATTTGTCACTTGCTACTTTAAATATTATGCATTCTGGGAAATCATACAATTAAACTTGATAGAACTGAATCTACAATGTGGGGCTATGCAATCCATCTGAGGGCATAGAATGCCTATGAACACACTATTAAGGCTTTAACATATGAACAACATGGGAACTGTTTTAGTTTATAAAAGCTTTTAATTGCTTTCTGATTCTCTGCAGTGTTCTAAAGTGTAAAGTTTGTTTGATACCTGAGTTCTTAGTGTCCAAATTATTTCTATACATGTAGGAACCCTGCTAAATTGTGATATCCTTGAAGACAAAAATTGCACCTTATCAGTCTCTGCATTCACAGTGCATAGTTCAAGATCCAAGTAATCAGAGGCACTCAATAAATGTGATTTGTAACGGTAATCGAATGAGTATATGTGTAAGTAGATGTGTGTAAAGTGATATATGTGTGAAACATTCTAAAATAAATAAGTGTTTAAGTACCTCTAAAATACACACCCTCAGATTATCCAGAATAAACCAGCAGTAGCTGCACAAATTATTTCATATTGACGTTTGCAGGGAGAAAGTGATTTATTAATCCATTCCTTGAATAGAATAAATAAACTCAGAGGTGGTAATATAATGATCATATTTTAATTGAGGGTTGCTATTCCATTGGTTAATAGTCAATTTAGATTTCTGCTCTTGCATGGGATGCTAAATACACAGGTTCCTCTAGAATCTGCTAAAAGCTCCCCGAAAATGGCAGTGAAGAGGTTAAAAAAACTAGTACAAATCCACAAGGGAAAAAACAATAAGACATAACAAACAAGAACTGTTAACTACATTTTGTAGTTAAAAAGTTAATAGACAACTAGACTAGTTACGTGAGCAAAATTGAAAGCCACGAAGAGACACAATCAAAGTAGGCTGATTCACTGTGCAGAATAGAAGGAAGTTTCAGGGTTTGGAAAAGTGAGATACCTCACAAGGCAGGAAGTGTGTCTGGAACTGATGATAGGAAAGATTGTTGGAAAGTCTGTATGGCAAGCAGTTACATCCTCACATGTCTCCCCTCGAGACAGACAAATAAGCAATTACTCACTTTCTACTTTGGTAAAAGACTGGAGTTTACTCCCTGGAAATAGTGAATCACACAATTTCTGATCTTAAAGATGCTCATTATTACTATTATTATTTTTGAGAAAGAGTCTCTCTCTGTGAATCAGGCTGGAGTGCAGTGGTGCGATCTTGGCTCACTGCAACCTCCGCCACCCTGTTCAAGCTATTCTCCTGCCTCAGCCTCCTGAGTAGCTGGGACTACAGTCACTTGCCACCACGCCTGGCTAATTTTTGTATTTTTAGTAGAAACAGAGTTTTGCCATGTTGTCCACGCTGGTCTCGAACTCCTGATTTCAGGCAATCCACCTGCCTCGGCCTCCCAAAATGTTGGGATTACAGACTTGAGCCACCGCGCCTGGCCGATGCTCAGTACTATTGAAGGCAGTAGTAAATGTTTTCATACAGAAAATATTAAAAAGTAGTGCTAAATTGTGATCCTTCACATCATATGGCCCTCCTCAGAACCTCTCCCAAGCTAACAGACAAGCCCACACAGATGGTAGGAGTTTGGATTCATCCCCTTTTACAACTTGATCTGCCCAAGAGAAAACCCCATGAGAAACTGACAGGTAACGTTTTCCTAATAAAAAAGCCAGATTCCTCTCTGCTTACCTTTTCAGGGAAACCAATCAGTCAACAAACACTACCTATTGACATAGATCTTTCAAAAATCAATTTAGTGTTTTAATAGTAAATATAAATAAACTGTAAAAAATGCCCTGAGGAAAGCCACTTACATAAATCATTAAGACCAACACACACACACAATCCAAACTTAAAAGTTATGCAAAGAACAAAATAAAAAAAAATAAAAAAAAACTTTAAGAGTTCTAGATTTAACAACTTAGATGTTGAGACACTAAAACAAAATCAGGATGCTATAAAAGGAACATTCAGAAAGCAAATAAAATACTCTTGAAATAAAACTATGATAGTAGAAATTTATTTTAGAAAGCTCTCTATGGAGGAATTGAATAAAAAGTCTTCTCCAAAACCCCCTCAAAAATGACATTTTTTTTTTTGATTTATTAAATGACAAGTGTAATACAAAGCTTGGGTTCCCTAGGAACTGGGCCATGCCTAACTTGTAGTGAATCCACAGGGCCAGACTTAGCTTCTGGCACACAATCAATATTCAACAAGTATTTATAGGATGAATGCAAAAAAAAAAATGTGGTTATTAGAGACTGAGAAAGGTGGGAGAGAAGGGAGGATAGAGAGAGGTTAGTTAATAGATAGAAAATTATATAAAAGAAATAGAAGTGCTGGTGATCTATAGCACTGTAGGGTGACCATAGTTAATAATTTATTATATATCTTTAAATAGTTAAAAGAGAGAATTTTGAATGTTGCAAAACAAAGATACAAAGCCTTGAGGCGATGCATGTGCTAATTACTCTGATTTGATCATTATGCATGATATACATTTATCTAAATATCATTCTGTACCTCATAAATATGTACAAGTATTACAAATGTGAAAAAACAGTGCAGTGTTTTGGCCATAGTAATGAGTATGATGTGCTATAGCCTAATAGAAAAGAGACTTTTATGTGGCCTGAGGAGACCCTGGAAGGTACTCACTTGTTCTTCTCTCTGTCTCTCCAAACACACACACACACACACACACACACACACACACACACACCCTCACCTCTCACAAACTTTACAGTGACTTTAATGGAGTGTTTAACTTTACTTTGCAAAAATTCCTGCATAACTGTTAAATTTGTTGTTTTAAGCGCTGATTTTTTTAAAAATTATATATTTTTATATATAAGGAAAAACACCTAACATTAGATGATCAGTTCCAGAAATTAATATCCTGAATAGGAATTCCAAAAAAAGAAAATAAAGAATCTGAAAAAGCCCAGGCACAGTGGCTCACACCTGTAATCCCAGCACTTTGGGAGATCAAAGCTGGCAAATCACTTGAAGCCAGGAGTTTGAGGCCAGGCTTGCCAACATGATGAAACTCTGTCTCTACTAAAAATAGAAAAATTAGTTGGATGTGGTGGCATGCGTCTGTAATACCAGTTACTCAGGAGGCTGAGGCAGGAGAATTGCTTGAACCCGGGAGGTGGAGGTTTCAGTGAGCTGAGATCATACCACCACATTCCAGCTTGGACAACAGAGTGAGACTCCCTCTCAAAAACAAAACAAAACAAAACAAGAATATGAAAAAGACACAGTAATAAAGGAAGTAATACAAGTAAGTATTTCAGAACTTAAGAACACAAGACTCTAAGTTTTTTTTTATTCCAATTAAATCCTAATAAAATGAATTAATAAAAAAGACCTGAAGGCTCATAATCGTTAAATTTCAAAATACTGGGATGTAGAGAAAACTTTAAAAGCAAGTCATTTATAATTGATCAAGACTCAGAACATTATCAGAATTCTTAAAACATCATTAAAATCTAAAGCAATAGGCCGGGCGCGGTGGCTCAAGCCTGTAATCCTAGCACTTTGGGAGGCCGAGGCGGGCGGATCACGAGGTCAGGAGATCGAGACCATCCTGGTTAACACGGTGAAACCCCGTCTCTACTAAAAAAATACAAAAAACTAGCTGGGCGAGGTGGCGGGCGCCTGTAGTCCCAGCTACTCCAGAGGTTGAGGCAGGAGAATGGCGTAAACCCGGGAGACGGAGCTTGCAGTGAGCTGAGATCTGGCCACTGCACTCCAGCCTGGGTGGCAGAGCGAGACTCCGTCTCAAAAAAAAAAAAAAAAAAAAAAAATCTAAAGCAATATCTTCTGAGTGAAAAATGTATGTTTGTTTGGGTAGAGGGAGAGAATAGAATTCTTTATCTTGCCAAATTAGCAATCATTATACATTTTAATGATTTTCTATATATTTTTTTACTCCCAAGTACCACTCTTAAGCAGTTACTGTAGAATGGTATGTAGTAAAGAATTAAGCCTTTCCCCAAGAGATTTTCTGGTTTTTGCCCTAAGCTTTTGGAAAGTAATGTCTGAAATCTTGGGATTTTATGCCTGATAGAAATGTCTCTGTCTGTCTATGGGCCTTGGAACATGCAGCACAGTCTAACAGTGGGATTTAGAGTGTGGCTAGTCATCCAATGAAAACAAAATAATTTATGTTGAGGGTTTTGGGCCATAAGATAGATAGCAATCAATCTAGAGACTGAAATTAACTACATGTACAATTAATTCATCAATCATACCTATGTAACGAAACCAAAAAAGAAGCTCAACAACAAGGCTCAGGTGCGTGTCTCTTGTTGGCAATCCTGCGTGCATGTTGTCATACATCAGTGCATGGAACGTAATGCATCCTGACTCCACAAGGATTAGACAAGAAAGGTCTGCACTTGGTACGTCCCCAAACTCTGCCCTATGTGCTTTTTGCTGTGGCTGATATTGATTTGTATTCCTTCCCTGTAATAAACCATAGTCGTGAGTAAAATGGCTTTCGATAAGTTTTGCAAGTCCTTCTAGCAAATTGTAAAAACTGCTTTGGAAACTTTCCAAACTTACAATTGGTGTTAAAAGTGAGGGTGGTCTTGTGTGGACTGTGCTGTCTCCAAACTTTGTAGTTGGTTCTCCAAATATTGCAAATGTGCTCCACCAAATGAGAAAATAAGCTGGGAAATATGTTTTGGAATCCTCGAAATGAGGCACATAATAAGGGTGAGAGGTGAGTAGAATTCTCAGGATGAAGAAGGAACATCCCAAGATGCCAACTGTGCAGTGGGTCTTAGTAAGCAGCCAGATTGGAACTGGAGGGCAGAGCTTTCAGGATAAATTTATTAAGGAAAATAAGGAGAAAAGAAAGAGAACTTGGAGGTTTCTACATGGGTGGCACCTTTACAAGGCCCCAATATATTAGGGTTGTATCAGAGCATGGGCAACTATTACTCGATATTTTCGTTTCTCAAGCTGGAAATACAGATTTTTATGTGAGAACTTTGATTTTTATATGAAAATGCCCAATTTCTAAATGTTGACAACAAATTCAAATTCAAACATTTTGCTGTATAAACATAACAAATCTGTGGGAACAAATTCATTCCACTAGCACACCACCAGTTTGCAGTTTGCAGTTTTGCTCTGCAGCATTTATTTTCTTTGCTCTGACAGTGTTCTAAGCGAAAGCAAGACTCTTATGATGCTCTGTTCTTACTGGTAACGTCCTATCCAGCCCTATTCCTTAAAATCATTGGATTTTTAGTTTAGATTTTTTTTTTTTTCCCCACAAATGGTTTGGAATTCTGAATTTGTTTGGTTCACTCAGTGCTGAATGCCCATTTACTAGCTTAATCTACAGACATGGGAGATTTGGTACTTCCTAGTGGATTTTCTGAGGGGAAGTCAGCTACAATGTTTGAATTAAGAGTCTTCATATATATTGGTAAATATGAGCTTGGGTTACTGTCACCACCAGGAAAAGACCACAGTTTCCCTAATATTGCTACTCTCCAATGTTGAGGATATTTTCCCAGGAAGCAACACTCTTAAAGATCTCCAGCAAAATGGTTCCCCAGCTTAAAAGTACAGCCAGAGTCCTTGATAAATCAGCACTTCCTTTAAATAATATCTGGAATGCAACTATTCTCACTATTTCTACCACTTTCCAGCCACATAGAATGCAGCACAGATTAATGCAATAGAACTCCAAACTGGTAACTGGCTTCTACTCTCATTCTCGACCTTTTCTCTCCACAGCCCAAAGTGTGTTCCTTTAAAAGGTCAAATGATATCAGGCATCTTCCCAAAGTCATCCAGTGGCTCTATCTCACCCAGAGCAGAAGCCCATGTAATCTTGTCTATAACCCCGGCCCCTCTTCCCAACCTTCCCTGATCTTTCCTCATTCACTTTGCCTTTAGTCAAATTGGCCTCTGTGGTAAACTGGAAAATGGCTACCCAAAATATATCCACCTCCAATCTCTGGAACGCATGAGTTTTAAAGGTCATAAGAGGATCTGATTATCCTGGATTATCTGAGTAAAAACTGCAATCCTGTGTATCCTCATAAGAGAAAGGCAGAGGGAGTTTTGAGAGAGACACACAGAAAAAGGTGATGTGAAGACAGGCAGAGATCAGAGTGATGTAACTCCTAACCAAGGAACACCTACAGACAACATAATCTAGAAGAGGGAAGGAATGGAGTCTTTCCTGTGGCCTACAGAGCAGCGGTCCCCAACATTGTTGCCACCAGGTTTTGTAGAAGATAATTTTTCCCTGGGGTTGGGGGAGATGGTTTCAGGATGAAATTATTCCACCTCAGAACCTCAGATCAGCAGCTATTAGTTACATACTCATAAGGAGCGCACAACCTAGATCCCTCGTATGTGGAGTTCACAATATGGTTTGCGCTTCTATGGGAATCTGCTGCTGCCACTGATCCCACAGGTGAGCTCAGGCAGTAATGCTGGTCTGCCCACCACTCACCTCCTGCTGTGAAGCTGGGTTTCTCACAGGACAGGGACTGGTACTAGTCGTGATGTGGGGGAAGGGGAACCCCTTGCTCTAGAGGGAGTTTGACCTAACACCTTGATTTCAGAATTGGAGCCTCCAGAAATGTAAGGAATGCATTTATGTTGTTTTAAGTCACCCCATTTGCGGCCATTTGTTACAGCAGTCACACAGCCTCTGCTGCTTTAGACGTATTGGCCTTTGAGCTTTTTTTTTCAAGTAATTGTAAATTATTTATATATTTAACATATTTGTTATTTTAAATTGACAAATGATAATTGTATGTGTTTCTGGTGTGCCATGTGATGTTTTGATGCATGTATACATTGTGAATGATCAAATTAGGCTAATTTGCATATACATCACCTCAAATATATACCATTTCTTTGTGGTGAGAACATTGAAAATTCTTTCTTTTATATATCTTAAAATATGTAATACATTATTATTAACTATGTCACTTTGCTGTGCAATAGAACACCAGATTTATTCCACCTCTGTAATTGTAACTTTGTACCCATTGACCCAAGTCTCCCTCTTTCCCCATTCAACTGCCCTCACAGCCTCTGGTAACCACCATTCTACTCCACTTCAATGTGTTGGACTTTTAGGTTCCACGTTGTCTCTTTGTGCCTAACTTACTTCACTTTGCATATTGTCCTCTAGGTTCATCCGCTTTCTTTGAAGAACTTTAGGCACGCTCCAGGCTCAGGAAAACTGCATCTCCAGTTCTTTCTGATTGAAATAGTCTTCTCCCTGATAATCAAATGGCTCCTCCAGACCTTTCCTCAAGTACCAGCTACTTGGGGAGATCTACCCTAATCACCTCACTTAAATCTTTAGTGTCCCAGCTCTCTCCTCCTCTGCTGCTTTATTTCTCCCCGCAGCATGCATCTAATACACTTTGTTTTTCTTATGAATGTGTTTATTATCTGCCTCTTTCAAAGATAACATAAGCTCAGTGAGGGTAAGAACTGTGGTCTGTTTTGTTTATCCCTGGATCCCCAGTGACTATGGCGTGAAAAACATCATTGGAAATATAATTAAGGAATTCATGCATGCAGAGTGAATGAAAGAACCAGGCAGACAGTTGAAATCCTGACTAATAAGGTGATTTTTTGTTGCTGTTTCTCAATTGGATCAGTGTGTTAAGACTTATATTTCATGTTGCTCCCTCACTAAGCTTTCTTTCTTTTAACAAGTTTTATTCCTTAATAGAGTCTATTTCCTGTTAGCGATCTTATTCAAATAAAATTTTAATGCTTATGAGCTGTCACTTTTTATTATTCCAAAGCTTGTTTTGCAATTTCTGTAATACTTTATACATTTTATTTTTAATCTAGTTTCTAATGATCAGTGCATCTTTTTACTTTAAGACCTTTACCTCCAACTTTCTGCCATTGATTATTAATTTTATTTTATCTCTTTATTTACATTTTATCCACATTAATAGTGATACAGTAGTTAAAGGTATAGACTCCAGAACCATTGTATCTATGTTTAAATCCCACTTTCTATATCCACTAGAGTTGAAACTCTGAGGAAGTTATCTAATTTTCCTGGTTTGTAAAATGGTAAGAGTAATCACCTCCCAATTATAGAGTTCTCATAAATATTAAAGATTGAATAGATTTTAAGATTATCTAACAGTGTCTGGCTTACAATAACCCTCAAAAAAAGATTTTTAAGTTCTAAAGTAATTTTGTTACATGATTTTTATACCTGCTTTTTTTCTTATTTATCTTATTTTGACAAACAGACAGCCTATGCATAAATTAAATATCAGAATCACCAAATTTTTAAAGGAACAATTTGTTTGAGGGCCCTTTAAATATAAACTATTTATCTAGATCACATCTCCCATATCCACTTTCATTCCTGCAATATGGTCTAAAACCTCAAATTTGTGTACTAGTACCAACCAGTGCATGAATTAGGAGATATCACTAACATTAGGCTTTCAAAACAGGAGCATCTGTATTTTGTGTCCCATAATAAAGAAGGGAGGGGGCAAAGCATTTTAAAATCATGAAGTAAACTGCCCTAAAGGCTAAAATTGGTGCCAACTTAATAAGCCCACTATGGTTTATGAAATATTTGTGCTCTGTCTGACAGCCACAGTAAAAACCTCTGGTAGGTTTTCAATTGGATAAAAGAAAAACCAGAATATATTGGAATGAGGCCACATTGATCTAAATCAACAGAGACATTTTTTACTGCAGTGACCTTCACTGCATTCTAAGGACTACAGCAGCATTTAAAAAATTTTCTTTTTTCCGTAAATATATAAAATATCCTGAAAAGATCTCTCTTTATTTAGGTTTTTTTCCCACGATCACATATCCAAGACCTTCATCTAAGGATTTCATACGCTTAAAGTTATTATACATTTCTCTCCACCTCCATAAGCTACTGTTACATTTTACATAAATGCTAAAATTCTCCTAGAAATGTCACCTTCCTTTCCTTAATGATCATCACTCAAAACAACAGCTTTCAAAAAACCCATTGTGCTGACATCTAAGGAGAGAAATATTCTTAAGATGACTGGAATCAATCAACATAATGAAAAACCTAATGTTTAACATCTGTATAAATACTTAGATATGGGATAAAGTAAAGAGTCTGAGTAAACTAATCTCTTTCCTTTTTGAAGGAAACATTGGACTGAATTTGTAATCTCCTTATTTACCATCGATCCCAATACAGTGGACAAGATACTCCAGACATTTTACATGCATCTAATTTGCTGTTCAAGACATTTTGCAAATCTTCATAATTTCAAAATCAATCATAATGTTTTCCAAGTTGCCAAATTTTATAATATACTAGTTTAAACCATGGTTATTAAGTTAAAAAAAATAATTTTTTTTTTTTAGATGGAGTTTCACTCTTGTTACCCAGGCTGGAGTGCAGTGGCGCGATCTTGGCTCACTGCAACCTCCGCCTCCCGGGTTCAAGCGATTCCCCTGCCTCAGCCTCCTGAGTAGATGGGACTACAGGCATGCGCCACTGTGCCCGGCTAATTTTTGGTATTTTTTTTTAGTAGAGACGGGGTTTCACCATGTTGGGCAGAATGGTCTCCCTCTCCTGACCTCATGATCCACTCGCTTTGGCCTCCCAAAGTACTGGAATTACAGGCATAGGCAACCACGCCTGGCCCTAAAATATTATTTTAAAATTGGAACGGGAAATACGGAGTTAATTTTATCTTAGATCTTCCATCTTTCCATCTGGCCAAACTAACTTTTCATTAAATTTGTATTACTTGATAATTAAAATAAATAGAATAGATATCCTTTTATTTTTTATAACATATGTGCATATATTTGTGCATATATACATAGATATTATTAATAAAATATTGAAGTCTCACATACATGGATACATTTCCCTGACATTCACATATTTAACATTAAGATGCCCATTGGGGGGTCGGGCACGGTGGCTCATGCCTGTAATCCCACCACTTTGGTAGGCCCAAGCAGGCAGATCACAAGATCAGGAGATCGAGACCATCCTGGCTAACATGGTGAAACTCGTCTCTACTAAAAATATACAAAAAAATTAGCCAGGCGTGGTGGTGGTGGGTGCCTGTAGTCGTAGCTACTTGGGAGGCTGAGGCAGGAGAATGGTGTGAACCCGGGAAGCGGAGCTCACAGTGCAGCCAGGCTGCACTCCAGCCTGGGCGACAGAGTAAGGCTCCGTTTCAAAACTAACTAACTAACTAATGCCCATTGGTCTATGTGAAATGATTCACTAAAGAGTAATCCAAAATACCAAGTATGTTCCTCTAATATGAAAAAAGAAAAACTTTAATCATCCATGCTATTTGCTTATCCATACCTTTTCTTATGTGTAACTTGCTAATAAGTTATGACTGGAGGCATGCCTAAAAAGCCTTAGTTCTTCAAAATGTGACCCATCTGTCCCTGTACTACTGATCTAAATTGCTTCACCAAGCTTCCTTTGAGTTAGACAATGAAGGAGCTCTGAAAATTAAACACGACCTATTACACGTTGATATGTTATGCCTTGTAAGCCTTTGTTTGTTATTGGCTTAGCAAGTTGCTCTGCAATCTAGCATGGCCTTTAAGAAAAGAATGAAGAACCGCTAAACTTTAATCTAGTGAGTGGGTGTGAAAGAGAAGATGATAGGAAAATGCCTTGAGAATGACATTATTCTTAATTCAAGGAGTCACATGCTGGCATAGCATATGGTCATCTGGGGGATACTAGTAACACAGAAAGTATCTAGAACATAGTGATAACTACAGGCTATCAAATCATAATCCAGAGCGGCCTCATCATGTTTTGTTTGTTTGCAGATAAAATTTTAACTAAATAATTTATTTAAAAATAGTTATCAAGTACTTATTCTATGCTAATATCTGTTCTAGGAATTGAGCTTTATTAGTAAACAAAACATAACATAGGGAAGAAAACAAAATTTCTACCTGCATGAAGCTTACCGTCTTGGGTAATGATCTTGGCTCACTGCAACCTCTGTCTTGGGTGGTAAAAAGAGACAATAAACATAATCAATAATTAAAATATAGAGAGTAATTAAAAAAGATACATTGAAAAATATAAGAGAAAGAGAGCATTATAAGGAGGACCAAGTGTAAGGGATTGGGATAGCTATGTTGCAATTTGAAATACAGTGACTGGATTAGGACTCATTGAGAAGTGGCATCTGCATAAAGATCTGAAGGAGGTGAAGAAATTAGCAAGGCAGTTGTCTCGAAGGGCAGATATTGAAGCAGGGGAATAGAAGAAGTAAAAGACAAGGTCAGGGAAATGGCAGGGGACACACTGCTGACCACTGAAGGCTTCATAAGTCATTGTAAGGATGTTAGCTTTTACTTTTAGAAAACTGAGAAGTCACTGCAGGATTTTGATCTAAGAAGTAACATGAGCTGAAATTTTCACAGGATCACTCTGGCTGCTATTTTGAGAATAGATCATAGTTAGACAATAGTAGGAACAAGGAGAACAGTAGGGCTACAATTATACCCATCCAGGTGAGAGATGATATTGCCAGGATCCACGGTGACAGCAGCAGAAATGATGAAAATGATCACAATCACCTTATGAATGTATTCCAATATTATTCTCTGATGGATTGGATGTGTGCGTAAGAAAAATAAAGTAAAATAATAACTTGATGATTGTTTTGAGCAGAACTGAACTGGAGAAAACTGAGCTGTCTGGTGTCAGGGTAATTAAGATAACAAACCAAAATGAAAGCAAAAAATCAAGTCTTTAATCACTCAATAGCGTAGAAAGAAGCTAAATAGGAGAGTGTGTTGGTTCTTCAATGTTTCAATTCTTCTTCCATAGAATGGCTGCAGGCAAGGGTCAAGTAAATCAGCATAGACTTGAGGATCATCTTACTGTTGATGGAGGCTGCAAAAAGTTCCCAGACAAAAAGACCTCCAAATGAAGGCACTTAGCTTAGCAATGAAGGTGTAAGAGCATGGGCAGCCAAGCAATCTAGAGTTCGTAACTACAACTCTCTTTAGAGACAACAGTGCACTCTCTGTGCCTCACGTGGTGTGGGGAGGGCAGCTTTCTTCCATGAGTCCTATCTGGTAAAGCCTTTGCAATTGCCTGAAACATCATAGGTAAGTTTTTAGCCATGATACAGACTCCATATTGAATAATGTGATATAAAGCCGTGTATACGTTGTAAAGATTTTTCAGAGAAGATAGAGGGATTCAGTTTTGGACATTTCATTTTCTGAGTCTGTCAGCTTAAGCTAAAATATGATGTCATAATAAAACCCCCCAAATCTCAATAGTTTATAAAGATTAAAATTTTTTCTCATACTATACATTCATAAACTTTCTGAATTTGTCTTTTATTTCTTAGTCTACTATTGTTCCCTTCATATTAAAAGGTATTTTTAATTCCAGAAGATCCCCCCAAAATCTACTTTTTAGATATCATTTTGAGATTCCATAGATATTTTCTCCTTTTTGGAAAGGTACATTCAATAGATGAACTAAAATTAAACCCTGACACCTGGGTGCCATGGCAAACTCCCTATGCAGCCAACATTTCATTCTCCAGAAGCTTCCAGGATAATTGAGAAATACAACATTTTATAGAGGTAAAAACAGTAAACTGAAAGCTAGGAGAGAAGATTCTGGTTCCTACACTGAGCCCCAACATAAAATTAAATTTGGGGCCATTTTAAGACTTCGACCTTGGAAATATTTGTAATTTTTAACATACTTAATCAACTAAGACTTCTGAAATTGAAAGTGACAGAAAGCCAAATTCAAACTCTATTAAGTCAAAACCAAAATGGATTTCCCGTCCTTATTAGAAAGTCAGTATATGGGACTAGAGCCAAGCACACTGGGAACAGAGGAGCCTCATGGAGCAGTGGTTGGACTAATGAAAACCTGTAGCATCAGCAATTCAATACTGTCTTCCTTCTCAAACTAGTTCTCCCTGGCATATTTGCATTATGATCACAAGAACTTCAGATCTTACATATTCATAACCTGAAGCCCAGTAGAAAAAGAGAGAATGTTTCCTTTTAACAGAAAGTAGGACAACAGACCTGACCCTGACTATCACTGTTACAAAATATGCCTCTGCCTGGTTAAATCACTGTGGCCGCAAAAATGACTTAAGCCAATTAATCATATTCCTTTTCTTAGCTGGGTAGTTTAGCCACCAAGAAACACATGCATTGATAACAGAGGGACAAATTTACCAAAGGAAATGTGAAATTATTATTTAATAGAAAAAAAATGAATGTAGACCTTATGAGTATAAAGGCATGTAATTTGGCAAAAATTACCTACTGTTCTTTATCTATAAAGTGAAGGTTTTATACTAGATGATTTCAGTGTCTCTTGTAGATCAATGCTTTTTACACATCCCAGAGTCATTTCATGTTGTGAGCCTCTGGGTCCTCTTTACAGGTAAGACTCATGCAGCTCTGAGGACCCTGGTGAAACTGGGACATGAGACAGACATAAGTTTGAAACATTATAATATATTTAAAACAATTTCTCTGAGATTTTTTCTATTTAGAAGCTAAACTGCAAATATTTTATTCTTATGATATATAAGTTAGCCTCTATTTTTATGAATGTATATACCATTAATTCATTTGTGATACCTACTAGTTAATGTTAATTCTTTTCTCACATGGTAGTTTCACTATATAGAATTTGTCAATGAACATATATCAAAGATACTATTAAATATGTGGGACAAATAAATAGTGTTACTTCATAATAAAATTACCCTTATGTTTTATGTTTTAATTTTATTAGTTATGTCTTGAAATGGACAGGTAATACATTCCTTCACTGAATGTTTTAATATGGTACTACCATACATTTTTCTTATTTAGGTACAGCATTAACTGTTACTTTTTCAAGCCATAGTGCTTGAATAAAACTTTTTCAAGGGCTGCCACTAACTAATTTTCATTTCATTCTGCTTTGGAATAGATAACAGGGAAGAATAATTATCACTTTCAAAATAAGGGTACTGATTCTTGACCCATGTATTATAACTATGACTGAATGTGTGCTTTGTGCTTAATAAACTATAAAATAATAGAATACTTACACTTTCAAATAATGTACAAACACTTAAAACATAACAGCAATTAAAATAGTTAACAGCAGACATCTGCACTATTGGGACAAAATGAGCATGTTTACATGAAATAATAGTATCATGGGTTTATGGTGATTCTAAACTTTCGAATTTAAGAACTTAATCATTGTCAATCAAATTAACTTAATAAATTTGACCTGTGAACCTTAACCATGTGATGAAGAATTTGCTATCAACTGTCTCAAGTTCCCTTTCCTTATACCAAGGATAACTATTTAGGATTGGGGTGTGTGTTTGTTTGTTTTTAGCCAAACCCATTGATTAATGATCATTAAGGTGATCTAAATAAGTACTCAGGATTTCTCCCTCCTGCTGGGCACTTCCCTGAGGAGAGAGTATTTGACCACCCACATTTACTTTGTCCCTGTCCAAGTACATTGCCTCTCTCTTGAACGTTCCCATTATCCACTTTTCCCACTAGCAAATATTCAGTGTTACATCTGACTTAGACTACATACTCAGAAAGAGGTCAGCTCATTATCTCATGGTGTGTGGTGACAGACAAGTTAAGGGATTAGAGTGTCATTCGGTAAGATAAGATATTGTGACAGAAAAGGAGCAAATAAATAAAATAACTGTTTAGTGCTCCTGGAGCATGGATGCTACAGAGCTTCAGTGTTTGTAAAACAGAGGAGATACATGTAGATTCACAAAATTTCAATCATAGGCATAGTCTCCCATAAAAATGTTTGACCATATATCCATTTTATGCATTAAAAAATTATTGAGACAACTAATTTGCACTAGAGAGAAAAGTTTTTTTATAATATTAATTCATTGATATAAAATGATACTCAGAAATTATACATTTCAATTCTCATCTTGTAAACAAGGTATTTTCACTTGAAAAATGTTGATTTTGAAGAATCAATACCTAAGTATCACAGAGATATATCCCAGCTATATGACTAAATTCCTAATTCTAATAATTGTTGTTGTTAAAGCGAACCAAGTTTGAGCTTTAGAAGCTTCAGTACAAGTCCTCCTGAATAAATGGCAACCTAACTTGGTATATAAACAAGCTGAGAACTTATCTTCGGAATTTGCTTTTATAACAAATAGCTGAGTCTCAGCCAATCACAGCAACCCAGCTTCAGTTCATGGCAGCCAGCAAGCTGTTCAAACCACATTCAAGTAAGGCAAATGCTGAGCTTTAACCGACTGATCTGGCTGTACCTCACTTCTGCTTTTTCTATGTCACTTCCTTGTCCCTGGCTATAAATAAAACCTGCACTTGTGAGGTGAAACATTCTGAATGATTTTTGGTTCTGACTGCTGTCCAATTCTGGAGTCGCAAATACAAGCCAATTAAGATCTACAAAACTAGATTTGTAGTATTTTTGCCTTTTAAGAATCTAATAGATATACATGATTTTATGAAGATAATTATTCTACTAAATTCAGTTTAAGAGTATAGGTATTTTTCTAAGCCCATATTATCCAAGATGTGACTATTAAGCACCTGAATGTGGCTAGTCCAGACTGAGATGTACCTTAAATGGAATATATACACTAGACTTAGAAGTACAAAAAAAGTGTAAAATCTCGCAATAATTATTTTATATTGATTATATGTTGAAAAACTAATATTCTGGGATATAATAGGTTAAATAAAATATGACATTGTAATTAATTTCACCTGTTTTTCTTTACTCTTACATGTGGCTGCTAGAAAATTTTACATTCCAATGTAAGGCTTACATTATATTTCTATTGGATCACCGTGTTCTAGGCAGTACAGCGTAGCATTAGCATATTGAAAATTACATTTTTTCACTCCAGACTCATGCGTGGTTCATATAAATCATGGCCTTTGTATTAAAAATGCTCTCATATAGCTAAAGCCATTAGAATGTGCTATCATAAAGGAATAAATAAATGAATTTTCCTCTACCTACAATTTCATAACTGACACTGAAGTCTTTTTCTCTACAAGTATTCCATGTATTAGGAATGTCTGATACAAAGCATAAATCTGCACAGTTGTACATTTCGTTATGATTCGTTTTGACATACCCAATAACATTTTAGAAACCTTAACTACAATTTCCCCAGCAATTTTTTCAACCAGCTGAATAAATTTTGTTAAAATCAACTAAGGTATTGAAACTGATTTATTTATTTAGCTATTAGCTCTAGTCTATTTGGGATACCCAAAAGTTGAATTTGCACTCAAATCTATATACTATCTTATTATTAAATAGTACAGAGCTAGTAGAACCCCACTTTCAGAAACACTGGGCTCCTGTGGTTCCTTCCTGGAGTAAATGGAATGTGTGAAATTATTAATTTTTGTTCAGCAAGTACCGGTGTGAAAACTGATCTTTTTATAAACACTAGTGAAATGAAGAAAATAACCCCTTGCTATTTCTATTATCAATCCCAGCTTTTTTGTCTAATACTTAAACTTGACCAAACCCTTGAGCCAAATCAACTTTTTTCTAAACTCACTTGCCAATTTTTTTAAAGTTAAACTTTTTTCCATGCACCACTTTTATCAAAATAAAGAACAACCAAATGTCAAACAATCTGGTTCTATTCTAAGAAGACTTCTATCTAGATGGTGTTTGCAGTACTCAAATATAGAGTACATTTTTGGAATATCAAATAAGGTAGCTAGGAGATCTAAAAATTCACTGCATAAAATTTCTATCATAAATTATTTTATAATCTATAGCTGCAATAAAAATAAAAGATTAAAATAAAAGATATTCATGATTAAATAATGTTTTTTGAGAGTAAAAATACTATATTTGAACTACATGAAATAAACTCATGGGCACTTACCTTAACACAGTATAATCCCAATTAAGGTTGCTGTTCAGAATCCTAAAAATATAATTTATAGGTAGTATTAGAAAGATACCTAGAAAAAGTGAAATATAAATCTATTTATTTGTAAGCTGTCATTCTCAAAAATCAAATGTTTGCATAATATCAATTCTATACCCTGAAGTCCATGTACAAGAGCCAATATATATTGTGTAATACCCAAAGCTTTTTATAGTGTCTTATCAGGAACTAGACTCCTTTGAAAATAGTTTTATTCAGAAGATGAATTCTGTGGAGATTATCTTTTGAGCATACCAATGAATTCTCCAAACAACATTTTTTTTAAATCATGAAATTTAACAGAATGCCAAATTGAAAAAATATATACTTACCATTGGTAGTAAAATACACAGTCATCCAACCTTTATATTATTATTATTATTTGAAAATTTATGTTTGCAGTGGAGACAGTGTATAACATAATATAAATAGATGTAAAGGCAGACTGGGAAAGATGTTTTGTTTCTAATTTTCCTAATAAGAACTAGCGCATTCCTCCTTTGCTCTTGTTAATTTCAATTGGTCACACTCACACTGTATAAACCAATAAAAGATCTCAGATAATAGAGGGAAGAGGAGGTGACCCACCTGGCTGTATTCCCTTTTTAGCAGTTCTGTAGCATTGGTGTGGAAGTCAATTCAGCTGCAGGCAGTTAGGAAGTTAGCTTTTACTGAGTACTTACTACACACTGAGTAGAGCACTCACACCCTTCAGGAAGAACTGGTACCACCTGTGGAGCAGAGCAAGAAAGCACCTGGGGACAATTGAAGAAGCAAACAGAAACCAATTAGCTTAATAAGGCAAGGTTTTCTACAGGATGTTGCAGCTGGAGTCCCACTGTTCTGGCTTTCCCTTTACTATTTTGCCCTCTAAGTTATTTTATTTTTTTCCCCACCAAAGAAGGCTGCCTTATTCCAGTTTTTGAAATTTGCTAGTTTAATTTCTTATTTTCTTAGCATTTTGTCTCAAATTTTAATATATCCTTGCTTATTAAATCTTACTTATGTGTACTTGTTCTTCTCAAATAACTACATGGACTGAGCAAAATAATTATTAATTTTATTTCTATTATTTTATATAAGAGGTTTATTATATAATCATGTAATTATTTCATATAATCTTGTTTTTTTTTTCTTTTACTTTTAAGCACATGTTTAATCCTGTTATCCATTAACTTTAATGAATGCGGTTAAGGACTTGCTACTGTAAGTGTTTCAGAGAATCCAAAGAGAGTACTGTTCTAAAAACACATAGGAAATAGAAATAGAAAAATAAACAGTATTTAGCATAGGGTCCATTGGAAGGGGACAAGATTGCTACAGAAGATCAGAGAAGAAATGAACCAAATATTTGAAATAAACTACTCTTACCTAAAACACTTTTTAAAGAAGCCAATAAAAAATGTTTTCTAAGTTCCATAATGGAGAATGTGACAGACATACAACAAATTAAGACAAACAAAAAGCCCATTAAAATTAACATCGAGGTGAAGAAAAATTAAAACACATTTGCGACAGTAAGTAGCAGGCTATAAACTGTAGGAAATTCAACATATGAGACTCCTAAATGTCTTCTAAACTCTATCTTTGGGCCAACTTTTACTCCAACTCACACAAAACTCACTCTAATTAACTAGTGCCTTCAAACAAAAAGAGCCACTACCTACTGAGTCTCATTTGAAGAATTCCCAGCAATAATGTGTACCCAATGTTACAATCATGAAGCTCATCATTGGTGCAATTAAACAAAAAATCCAGAGGCAATACCAACAACCCCTCTGGGATTTACAGAGATAAATAAAACTATAGCTCATTCCAATCCCTGGATAATTATAAATGTGAAGTCTGCCAACAATGTAAGCCTTTACAAATATTGGCCCTTTTCCTATTAGTTACAATGATCTCCCCCACTCCAGGCAAGACTTATTTATTGAGGCGGAAAGAAATTGCACTGAGAGACCAAGCATACCTGACCATGGGTCTCATTCCTGATCACTTATCAATAAGTATATACAAAGATCATGATGTATACAACATAATATTACCTGGGCCAAGGCATGTCTCAAAAATCAGGGACTACAACCATCTTGGGAACTGTTCTCTAACCTAACCTTCTCACAATACCAACTGCAAGTTTTACATAACCCTCAAGGAAAATGTCTCTACAACTGCAACACTGGCTTCCCACAGAAACAACCAGCGCCCTTGGATGTTACAGCCAAGGGAATTCTTACAAAAATATATTTAATTTATTTAATATATACAAATATACTTAATCATACGGAGAAGTCTAGATGTTCTCTGAATAAATTTCCCTACCCAGGTCTACTAAGACCACCACTAATAAGAAATTAGGAAATAAATTAGGGAAGTTTCTACCCAGTGTTATTCCGGGAAATTCTTAAAAGTGTATACACCCCACCTTAAAGGAGACAGAAACAATAGGGAAAAACCCAGAGATAAATTTGACCTGAGAAGAAATTTATTGGTATAATTACACTGTCATCTTTGAAGGGGCCCCCTCTGAGGCTACTAAAGGTATACAATTGCTGACCTAGAAAAATTTTCCCTACCACAGAAGCGATGGAGCAAGTAGTGACCCAATGAAACACAGCAATGTCATGATAACAGGAATAGAAATGGGTCAAATGTATAATATGATTGATGTCTATTTCTGAAATAATTTAGTCCACTTGTGATGATCTCATATGTGAATCACATGGTTCTGATTCTGAACCCAGAGTTCAAATCTAATTTGGTAAATGGCTGAATTCAGAAAGGAAAGCAAGCATTTGCATGATCTTTATTTTTTGGAATACAGAAGTGTTTCTTCATAATAATTTTTTTTTCTTTTTTGGTGGGACAAAGAGTTTAGCCTAAAACAGGTTTTCTCAACCTTCATGCTGTTGACATTTTGGGTCAGATGACTCTTTGTTGCTGGAGGTGGGGAACTTTCCTGTGTATTGCAGGTTGTAATGGCATCCCTGATCTCTATCCACTACACATAACTAGTGCCCTCCCTGTCCCCAGTATGGCAATCAAATACATCTCCAGAATTGCTGAATGTCCCCTGTGGAACAAATCCCACCACACCCCACCTGACTGGCCTAGAAAGCATGCTAGACCTTTTTATTCTGGTTTGCCTATACCTACTCCCAGTCCTCCTTTTTCTAGTTACTGGAATCTTGTCCACTTACCAGATTATTTTTGGATGGGTGGATAATGGACCTTTCATTAATTGACAAAATTTCTTCTTCCAAACTACGCTTTTAACATTAGGCTTAATTTTTGCTATGTTTTGCTATTTGCACTTATTTTTACTTATTTTGGTTCTTTTAAAATAGCAAAAAAAAATTTGTACATCTGTGACTTTTCCCCCATATTTTCGAAGAACTCTTTCTATTTTTTTTTTTTTAAGTGAGACCTACTCATAAAAAGATTTTTGGCTCAATAAAATTCCCAAGTTTGGCCACATTATAGGTTAAGAAGATATTCTTTCAAAGTATGAATATAACTGGGAGATGTGAAATACTGTCATTGATGAAATTAATTTTGTGAGTTAAAAATTACTGTTTCAGAATATGAGTCTAAACTAAAGGTTTAAAATACTGTCATTCAGTCTTTATGGATGCTATTTATCATCAGCTTTCTTCCTTTGTCTTGACTCTCCAAAGAAAAGTGAAGTTTAAAATACATTTTACACAAAATATTTTTTTTTCCTGGCCCTTAGCAAAGAATAGGCACTTTGAATCAGTGAGGCTGGATTTTTCATAGGGGGTTCTGTGTGCTGCTGCTTTCTCAGAGTGTCTTGCTGTAAATTGTGAGATGCTCTGTGGGTGGAAAAAGGGACTGGCTTTCTGGTCCCGGTGAATATAGACATTAGAATGAGAGAGAACATGCAAGGAGTTAGGGAACCTTTATCTACTTAAATATTTCCTCAGAGTAAAAGACAAACGAAATTATATGCTATTATATACAGCTGTACTGAGTCTCCACTTTGTTCTTTCTCTTGCCTCTTCATTCTGGGAAATATCTTCTGGATTCTGTAAATACACATTACATATTTTGTAAACTTAATTTTCTAAATTTTTCAATTTATTTTCAAATTCCATGTGAATCATCCAGTGTTATTTGATATTGTAAAATAATGTATTCAGCCTCAACTTCACATATAAAGTGCAGAGTCCACAGAAAGCTGTCTAAATACATGCTTGGGGTGGGTCTCTGATACCAATTTTTCCTGATGCTGAGAAAGACAAGGAAGTTTGTTTTCTTTTTTTCTCTTAAAAAGTGTGTCCTGTGATTCACGTGTGAAAAAAGAGACTAGAAGAAAAATTAATTAACTGGACAAATAGTGCAAGAGATAATCAAGTACCTGGATTTTTGTACACAGATCACAACAAAAGCAATGCCAATCATTGTGAAGAACATGTTCTAATAAAACCTTGGAAAATCCAAAAAAAAAGGTATCTCTAGAGCCAAGTTAATTAATATTAGGGAAGAATTAGTATAATACCTGGAAAAAACTACCAATAAGAAAAGTTGTTTATTGCTTTATCTATTTTAATAATTTCATTTTCCGGATCTTTTTACGTGCAATTTAATCCCATGTCTTGGATTGGGTTTCATAGAGAGAGAGCCCAATCAGGAGCATGTGATTTACTGAGGGAGAACTCTTGAATAAATCTCTCAGGAAGTAAAGTCTAATAGGAAAGGGAGAGGAAACAAAGATGTGTCCTGAGCTATACCCCAGCCTTGGCCTGATCCACAGAGGAAGAGTTCTGGAGAATAAACCACACTGCAGAGTTACACCTCTTGAGACCAGGATAGCCTTATACCCCTGACTCAGTCAGCCATTGGGAGTGAATGTCACCTGAAGGCAGAAAAATGGAAAGCAGCAACGTTTTACTTGATCATGCCCCAGCTGCAGACTTGTGAGCAAAATAAATCTGAGCATTGTTTTAAGCCACTAAAGTTCTAGGATGCTTTGTAATACAGCCATAACAGCTGGAATACATGGGTTTTAAAGTTAGGTGAAATCTCACTTCACATAAAATAGCTATGTAATAACTTTGAAGAAGTTACTGAAATTCTCTGTGCTTTAGTAGAGTGAGTCCTTACCTTATAACATCTTCTTATGAAGATTAAGGAGTATATGTATATGTATATGCCATCAGCCCTCCTTATCCATGAGTTCTGCATTGGTGGATAAAACCAACCTCACATGGAAAATATTCAGAAATGTACGGGTGTGTCTCTACTGAACATGCACAGCTCTTTCCTTGTCATTATTTCCTAAACAATACAGTATAAAAATTATTTGCAAAGCCAGGCATGGTGGCTCATGCTTGTAATCCCAGCACTTCGGAAAGCTGAGGTGGGAGGATCGTTTGAGGCCAGCAGTTTGAGACCAGCCTGGGTAACATAGTGAGATTCCATCTCTACAAAAAAATAAGAATAATAATTTAAAATTATTTACAGCACATTTACATTGTATTAGGTATTATAAGTAATCTAGAGATGATTTACAGTATACAGGAAGGTGTTCATAGGTTATGTGTAAGTACTACACCATTTTATATAAGAAACTTGAGCATTCTGTCTGTGGATTTTGGTATCCACAGAGGGTCTTGAAATGAATCCCCATAAATACCAAGAAACAACTATACCCGTGTGTGCGTGGATTACATTACGAAGTACCTAATACATAAGTGTAAGTTCCAGATATGGTACCAGACAAGTACTGCTCAACCAGTACAGATGAACCTTAACTTACAATAGGGTTGCATCTAATAAACCCATTGTAAGTTAAAAATATCATAAGTCAGAAATGCATTAAATACACCTAACCTACAGAACATTATACCTTGCCTTAGCCTGACTTAAATGTGCTTTGACCACTTACATTAGCCTGCAGTTGGGCAAAATCATCTAACACCAAGCCTGTTGTACAATAAAGTATTGAATATATTATGTAATAATGTATTGAAAGTGAAAAACAAAGGATTATATGAGTACTCAAAGTACACATTCTATTGAACACATCACTTTCACACCATCATAAAGTCAAAAATTGTAAGTCAAGCCGGGCGCGGTGGCTCAAGCCTGTAATCCCAGCACTTTGGGAGGCCGAGACGGGCGGATCACAAGGTCAGGAGATCGAGACCATCCTGGCTAACACGGTGAAACCCGGTCTCTACTAAAAACTACAAAAAACTAGCCGGGCGAGGTGGCGGCGCCTGTAGTCCCAGCTACCCGGGAGGCTGAGGCAGGAGAATGGCGTGAACCCGGGAGGCGGAGCTTGCAGTGAGCAGAGATCCGGCCACAGCACTCCAGCCTGGGTGACAGAGCGAGACTCTGTCTCAAAAAAAAAAAAAAAAAATTGTAAGTCAAATCATTGTAAGTCATTATTATCTGTATTAGAATCTGGATTGGTTAATGGGAGTGACTTAGTGTATGAGAAGGTTCTCTGAATTAAGAAATTCATTTTTATGTGAATTTCCTTGGTTTGTCACATAACAACCTTGTGATATTGTGATATAATAGGAAGTATATAGTTGATCTTCATCTCTAGGTCCTGGTACACAGCATTTAAAATCCTTGAAATTTCTTGAGTGATAGGTGTGAGGAGTGTCTTTTGTTGTTCATAATAAATCCCTTTCAATTATATCTGAGTTTATGCTAATAGAGTGACTCTTGATGTGTGTCTAGATAGCCTCAGGATGAAGGGTGGTTGCCATACAATTAGAGGGTTGGAACTTTCAGTTGCACCTCTGACCTCTGTGAAGGGGAGAGGAGCTGATCACCTATGGCTCAATTTAATCAGTTATGCCTGTGTAATGGAACTTTAATAAAATCTCTGAATGATGTAGTTTACAGAGCTTTCACGGTGGTTAATGCATCTATGTGTGCAGAAGGTGACACATCCAGCTCTACAGAGAATAAGCTACTGTGTTCAGGACCAGTCCAGATCTGGCTTTACGTATCTCTCCATCTGGATTCATAGTATTCTTCATAGAATCTTTTACAATAAACTGATAGTGTTAAGCAAACTGTTTCCTTGGTTCTGTGAGCTGTTACAGTAAATTGTGGAAGCTGAAGAAGGGGCTGTGGAAAGCCACAATTTGTAGTCATGTCAGACGGAAGTGTGGGTAACCTGGGGACTCACTACTTTCAGTTGATGCTTGAAACAAGGGCAGTCTTGTGGGACTGAGCTCTTTCTCTGTTGGGTCTGTGCTAACACTGGGTGTCAGAATCTAATTAGATTGTAGGACACCCATGTATGGTATCTTCAGAGACCTGGAGAATTGCTTGGTGTGGAAAACCCACATATTTGATGTCAAAAGTATTATGAGCAGAGAAGCAGTTTTCCTATAAACCTAAATATAATTCTCTTCAAATAGATATTACCTTTCAAACAATAACATTAATTTCAATGTGATTTATGTACAATATGACTTAGAAGATGTCTAACTTACCTTAAAAACAAAAAAAAAGTACAATTAACCAAAATGATAGCTTATTTTTAACTTAAATGAAACATGGTCTATAAGATTCTCTGCTGTAAATTTACATCCATTATTTTATTTAACATCACAAAATATCTATGATGTATCATAGATATCATGATGTACCATCCATGATGGCATCATAGATGATACCATCTATGAATGATGGTAAACCTCATTTCACAGATAAGGGAAGAGAGGCTGCAGTTAAATAGTCTGATCAAGGGTACAATGTTAATGTGTAGCAGAGTGGCAATTTTAAATAAATAAGATGTGTTTACTGAGTTAACATGGTCATTTTAAAGTTTGGTGACCTCCCACTGAGTTCTAAACTCAGAATTACAATCTAAGTGACCATTATTTCAGGCATTACTTCTTAAATAACTGCAAATTGCTTACTTCCCCTTTTACTCACCTTTCCTGGAAGAATCAGTAGATATCAAACTTGAAAATTAGTAATTACAAAATGGTGAAAGGAACAACAAAAGCCATTTTGTGCTATTCCCAGGGTAATGAAAGACAAATGATAGTCTTTCAATTCAAAATATGGAAGAATTTTTCAACAATCATTGCTATACAGCATTACAAGGAACTGTTTGTAATGGAAACAACTTCAGAAAATATATTTAGTAAAAGTTCCACGAGACTATATCCTGAAATCCATTGACTATATTTTTTTCTATCTGCCCCCAAGCATTTATGTTCCAACCAATTTTAGGTTTGCGGAATATTTGTGTCAGAGACTTGTGGAAAAGTATATTTCTTGTTCTTCAGATTATTTTTATAGTATTTAATTTATATGTTAACATTAAATATAGCACAAATATATACAAACCAACTCGTATTCCACTGTACTTTAAGTAACTATAAAAATATGTTACCTTACTCTCCAATATTCTGTGTGTGCATGTATTGTTATTTTGCAATACACTGGGAAATTCTGCCATTTTTAATCTGTTAAAATCTAAGAATTTAATTAGCAAAGTAGATTAACACACTCTGCCTCTAGAACCTACCAATTCTGTGCACTAGACCCTTTTCCCATGAAAGGTACCAGGTTGATATTTTCATGGGCAGCCAATAAATGTTGTTTCCAGCCTGACACTGGTAATAACTCTCCAGGTTTTAGTTTAAAAACAAGTTTATCATCTTGGCTTTCCATCCTTGAAAATAGGTTGTAAAAGTGAAAAATCTAAAGGACCTTTATAGCTCCACTTCCCTTAACTACCTTTATACTAATATTAATTTTATTTTAATTCAATGCCATATTAAACTTCTCTTGTACATGATTTGTTCATCAAATTACAATAATTTCTAGACTGCTAAGACAGCCACAATTCAGAGGCCACACCCAAGTGCTTAAGGACATTTTGTGTCAAAATAGAACCTGGAGAAATTCCAGCTGGTGGACATCCCATGAGGTATATATGTCTTAGAAGTAAAGTAGTTATCTACTACTTTATGGACTTCTGCACAATACAGCTAGACATAATAAATTCAGATAAAAGGCAGCCATAGATAACATTTCTAGAGAACTACTCACAGAACCCCTACAATCTATAGCACGTAAGCTGAGCATACAAGTAGGTTATTAGACATAATCTCTACAATTTTAAGTTAAGTGCCCACAGGATCTTAGATGAATAGATGGTGGGCTTAGCAGTTCGGGATGCATTTTACAAGGTGCTGCAGTATTAGAGGCTTAATAATAAACCTTTTCTAAAAGAATCAAATATTAGTTATTCTTTGCCACCCAACCTAAAAAACTTATCAGATTATTCAATGGAGAGTCACACAGTCTGACCATTTTCCAATACTCAGGAACATGCTTTAAATTCTTGCAAAATTCTACTTATTTTGGTTGACTGAGAGCTATTTTAATTATGTAACTTTAGAATCTTCACAATCATTTGCTAGGAAAACAGACATTTGGAAACTGGGATTCTAGCTGTATACCTAACGGTGCTTCAAAATCTCTCTAAGATTTACTTTATATATCAAATTAGAATAATGAGGATGATTTTTATTGTGCTTTCCATTTCTATTAACAATGGAAGTGTGTGTGTATGTCTCTGTATGTGTATACATATATATACAAAACTACCAGTATTCTAATGTAGTTTAAATATGTATAAAAATTATTTATATATACACACACACTTCCCTGGGACTAGTTTATAAAGAAAACATTTCAAAATAAAATTAAAGAAACATGCTTTGATTAAATATATTTCCATTTTTAAAAATAACAAAAGATAAACTGACATTGCGTTATGAAAAATAATGATCCAAAAAGTTGGGCAAAGCCAATCAGTAAAAGAAAGAATAGTTATTGATTCTATTACTTTGTTCTTTTACTTTAAACAATTAAAAAAAAAAAAAAAAAAAAAAAAACCTAGGCCAGGTGCGCTGGCTCACACCTGTAATCCCAGCTACTCGGGAGGCTGAGACAGGAGAGCTGCTTGAACCGGGGAGGCAGAGGTTGCAGTGAGCCAAGGTTATGCCACTGCACTCCAACCTGGGTAACAGAGCGAGACTCATCTCTAAAAACAAAAAGAAAAAGAAAAGGAAAAGAAACTGAAACATATAAAATGTATATATTAGAGACTGTCATTGTTACTTAAGAAAAAATCAGAATATGAATGTTTGTCTATAATATCTCATTTCTCAGGGAAAATGAATGAATATGGCATTTAGTGCTTTATTGTTATTTTATATTATAGAACTTTATATTACAAATTAAAAGAAGCAGACACTAAGAGTTTCTTTTATTTTCAATGGGCCCTAACATTATGTATGGTGGCGAATCAGAAATGTCTACTTTGTCGCCAATCTACATAATACAGATTACAGTGCTTTATTTTCTCCTTTCACATACAAAGGCAAAAGAAAAAAAAAAGTGCTTTTTGTTTACCAAGACACAAAAGTTAAAAGCATGTACATAAATTACCAATTATATTAAATTAATATTAACACTTAATGATTGGTAATTTTTATACTGGGGCACGTGTAATAAATCAGATGTTTTTCAAGTCTCAAGATACTGTTCTCAAATATAATTCCTTGAAAAATAATGAAAATAGTTTCTATATGCATATACAATGTGCTACTGAATATAAATGCAATTTTACAATGACAGTACCAAGTCATGTTCTTTGTAACAATGTTAGCTTTTCTGCACCATTTCTATCAGCATGGATGCTGAACTGTTCACCACCTGACCCTTGACTAATTGAGGTGCTGCTAAGTAGCACACTCAGGGCTTTCCTTCAACTATTCTGCAGTGTCAGTGAGCAAGTTTCCACTAACCAACGATAGTTTGGGCTAATTGGTGACAACTGTAGATTTTCAGATTTTGGACATAAAGTGTTGAAGAAAGAGAAGGCTAGAAATGTTTTGAGTGTGTTCTTCCATATAGATCTAAGGATTTCTTAAGCAAATAAATAACCAGCCAAATTTATAGGTAAATAAAGAGAGAAATCAGCTTAACGCATACTTGATAAACTATTTGCTACTTAGGAGCAAAAATCTTAACCTTAGTCTCTAGAGGTCATGGAAAAGAACAGCTTTGCTCAGATTCCAGCTACAGTCACAGAATAAAGTGTACATCCGCATGCCTAAAATAAATATAAATATATACATATGTACACATAATTTTTGAAAAGAAACTATGAAATCTCACTGCTAAAGAGACTGCTGAAATATGTACTAAAAATGTGAGCTTGAATTTTCCAAGTGACTAGTACCACGCATAGTCATGCTGACTTTGTAGGAGGCAAATCTCTTTTACAGAATTTTATGAACCTAAAACTGCAGGATAGATAATAGACAAGTCAATTTTTATTCTTGAACTCTTGTGTTACATCAAATAATAATCAAAAGCATATTTTGAATTATGAGACTACAATATTTTATACCAGGGTTCTACTGGCCACATAAGCCACTTGTTTCCATTATAACAACCTTTTATGTAATTACAGTCTGATGATTTAGAATAGCTTATTAAATATTTGATATCATTCGTCATTCACAACCATTTTAATTCTGACCATTGTCTAGATGGATAGATCAGGGAGGAGAGTTGAGATGTAAAACTAAAACCATGTTAAACATTTAGGATCACTGTAAGAGATCAGTGTAAGGAAGCACTGTAAGAGCTTCAAAAAAAGCACTAGACTTCCTGTACAAAACATTTTTAAATGGTAAATCTGACTATAAATTCTCTACAGTGCAACGTTTGTTTGTGGGTTGTGCCTGTACAAATTGGAGTCATCAAGGATGCAATATATCTCTCTGAAACTCAGTTTTCTTTCTGTAAAACGAGGATGCTAATTTCACAATATATAAAATTCAGTCTAGCTAGCTCTGGTATTCTGGTGTAAAATCTAGATACACAATCCAGAAATCAAATAGGCTCTTGCAAGAAAACACTACCTTCATTTCTGTGCATGTGAAAATACCTATTACTTCAAGAGAAGGATACTGAGATTTCTTCCTTTCAGAGCTATCTCCTTAAGGAAGGGAATAAATATGAATCACCAAACACATGATCTTTCCCAAAATCTTGAACCTAATTCTCAGGGGGTAATTTATTCATCTCTACAGTGCTTTCCAAATAGTTATTTAACTGGATGAATATTTCTTGTTCCACCTTTTTTTTTTTTTTTTTTTTTTTTTTTTTTCACAGAAATTAGATTTCTAGTTCCTAAGCCAAGATTTTAGGATCTGCATGAAGAATATTGTGCTTTTTCTTGGCAAACATGGCACATGAAAAAACATTTCCTCTGTCTGCTAAAATGAAAGCATGAAGCATTAGAAATTGAAACAAACTCTGTACATCGGTTATAATTTAAAACTTTCAATTAGTTTTAGGTACCAGCTAAAGATCCTTCATATAAAAAAACCCTCTAAAATAATAAACAAGTGTCCTATGAATACAAAAGGCATACTTTGAAATTCTGTCGCTTTTTAAAGTTTATCTTTGACTGGTTTTATCAAGTAAAACTTCTTATAGTGTTATAGTTAAAGTAAGCATGAATATATACATCATATGTAGAAATCTTTAAAGTTTTATAATATAGAATTCACAAACCTTAAAATATTTAAAAGTTAATTTAGTTACTCCATGTTTATTGAACATCTCTATATTTTATTTCATTTTGATAATATCATGTTTTTAAGTTGGATAAATAAATCAAGGAACTTTTGTACTATGTATTATCTGCATGCAAAATTTTCAGATTCCTTAGTAATTTTTATGATTGTGAAGCATATTTTCACATTTGCTTAAGCATTTTTAGTTTGGCCAAATGGTGTGCTTTTATCATCTCTTGCATTTAGTTGGTTTGGTTTGTCCATTTCCAAAAGTATCTCTTTCATGAAGGTGCAAGCTTAAACAGACTTTGGAATAGTAGAATATTAGGAAGATGTTTTAATAAACCCTGAAAGACTTCAATTCAGGATATTTGTACTATAAGATGGTCAAAATATTTAAGACCAGTTCCAACTTAGTTTTGTTTCAATATTTTATATACAAAATGTTTTATTTAAATGTTATCTTATCAAATAGGCATTTCATTAAATTGTTTAATTTGTAATTTGGAGCTTGATATCGTAGAAACTATGTTTATTTAAACAGAAATACATATCAAACGTTACCATGATTATGGGACAAATAAGATCCAATAAACAGATATTCAGAAAATATATAGCAAGCTCTGCATGAAGCAAATAAATCTGTAATATACAATAAAATGCAGCTATCTCTTTACAGAAGCACTTTCTTTTATTGCAGACATATTGACTAATCCATTTCTATTTTGTTCTGTATCCTTACAGCCCTTTATGTTTGTCCCAAAATTGTTAAGTGCATACTGGCAGACATCTATCAGTTCATTCAGGCCTCCCTGAAATGACTCTCAAAGGCTACCTCTAGACTTTATGCAGAAAGTAATTTTATTTTTTAAAGGAATGGTGATGCTATAGCCATAGAACACCTCTTCAGATATCTTTGTAAGATAAGAATCATTTTCCATCAAAACAGATGTGACTATTTTCAACGTACTCACTCTATCTGGGTCACTAATAAATTTTTTTCACCTTCTTCTGCTGTCAAGGATAATTACAAATAATATTGGAGAATGAACTCCATCTTTTCTCAAGAAACAGCAGAGTGTCAGGATAGGATGTTTTACATTTGTTGGTAGAAGGAAAACTGGAAAAGGACAGCCCTTGAGAAAGTTTGTGAATTAAGTCATTTGCCTTTTTCCTGGTACCACTGGATTCTTTCTCTGCCAATTTCTAGACACCGAAACTTTCCACACAACTTTTTACTCTTGCCTCTTTGGGTAACTTTCATCATTGAAAATATCTGATGCATTGTTAGATAATAATTGGCACGTTATTTGAGACCAGAATAATAATGGCATAACTTTAGCCCTGTGATTGGTTGGCAAAAGATATATTTTCTTGTGAAAAATTCTTGGTAAAATATGTGGTTAACATATGTTGAAGGACACCTCTCGATTGGCCAGGTTTATGGCTGGAAAAAAACTGAATTAAATGTGTTGATAAGCTTTAAAAGCTGTACCATTTTATTACCTGTCCTACTATTACACCATTTACTTTTTGATGAATATTTTGGGTAATAAAATATAGATGAATTGCCTATCTCTGATTATATATACATACATAAATACACCACATCAGAAATAGATAATATATGCATGTGTGTTTCTGAATCTTTGGTGTTATTTTCTTTAAATGTACAAGGATGGTCTGCAAAGACTGATTCATCTATTGGCATTAACACTTTGGTCCAAATCACCTTTTTTATAGTTTTCAAGTATCCCATCTGACCTTAGTGACAACTCATTTTAAAAAATGATGAACATTATGCTGTGTTTCGTATTAGAAGTATGGATGCAAAAAGCATATTACAAAGGATGAAAAAGGTAACTACATGTTGCAATCTATTTCTTATGTAGGTCATTCTCTTTGATCCTCACTTGAAAGCATTACCATTTCCAGGAGATGTTACAAAAAATAAAAAGCAATTACCACCACATCTCAGTTAAAGGAGCTTATAGTATTAAGGGTTCATCACATTTTTCACTCTTCCTCTTTTCCCATCTGAAAAATAGTGTTACATGGTCTCAGGCCAAGAAGTTGAGATTTTACTTTTCCATTAGGATTTTTTTCTTTAGCCTTAAAAGAAATTCAACTTGGGAGTAGGACTTTTTAAAAGAGTACTAAAAAATAAAGAATGGATACTCACCCTTTTACTCAACAAGAAACTGTAATAGACGATGCTCAGTCTTTCAATACCATCACCGAATACTAAAATGGCGTTACTACTTCAGTAAAAAGTTTACATTATCCACAATAGTTTTCCAATTTAAGAAAAGGTTCACAAAACTTGAAATTCAGCAAATTTAGACTATATGAATACCCCAAATTTGAATATATATGTGTGTATGTGTATATATATATATATATATATATATGATGCAAACGGAAGATTTCACCAATCTAAATAAAAGCTATGAATCCAAATGGCTTAATTCAAATTATTAAGTTATAGTAAAATAATATTAACATTATATATAATTTTAACGTTCAAAATAATTTCTGCTGTATTTTACAGATTTACTCTTTAGGGAAGGCAGAACCCTATTATTAATATTTTATTAATAGGCAAGCAGGAGCAGCAGTGGCAAGAATTTTCAAAGTTGCCAAGCTGGAGTGAATGGCAGGATTAAAATTAGACATTTGTCTCTTGAAACATAAACCATTAAATACACTATTTTATGCCTAGAAAAATTAATTAATTAATTAATTGCTTCGATAACCAAAATTGGGAACATAATTTTGTTAGACCGACTTATGATAGGCTTGTATTTACTTGTATTTTACAAGTACCAGAGCTTTGTCGGTTATTTTGAGACTTGAGACTTCATTTGGAAATCTGACGAGTAATCTGGAAATATTTTGGTCTTAATTCTTTTAAAAGAAATCTAAAAGAAAAAAGAAAAGAGATTTGAGAATTATATCTCTCTTCTCAAAGCACCTGATACTTATATCCAATTCTGTGATGGCATTTTCTAACAGTTATGAACCAACTGCAAATATTTTCTTCATATTTAATTGATTGCAAACAATTTATATTTTAAACTGGTTATGTTAATTTTTAATTTTAAGCTTGGTTAATTTTTAATTCATGTAACTTAAAATATTATACTTGGAGAAACTCCCTCTATATTATTCATTTATGTATCCAATTTTGAATACATTCATAAGCCTTTATGATTTCCTGTTATTAAATCTAAGACTGAGTAAAAACTCATATACCAATTTTTTAATGACTAAATTAATTGAGATATTATATATGAAAATATGTAGCTCATTATAAGTGTTGAATATCACCTTCCCTATTTACAAGGGCAGACTGCCAATTTCCTTTATAAGTGATAACAATGGTAAGACAGGAAGTACTAGTACATTAAGGGATTTTAATTTTTTTGTGGGGGAAGGGCGGGGTTGCGGGGCAAACGTGGGGAGGGGAGCAGGGTCTCATTTTGTCACGCAGGCTGGAGCTTAGTAGTGTAATCTCAGCTCACTGCAGCCTCGACCTCCTGGGCTCAAGGGATTCTCCCACCTCAGTCCCCCTCCAAGTAGCTGGGACCACGGTCACAAGGCACCATGCCTGATTAATTTTTTCCTATTTTTTTGTAGAGGTGGGGTTTTGGCATGTTACCCAGGCTGGTCTCCAACTCCTGAGCTCAAGCAATCTGCCCACCTCTGCCTCCCAAAGCGTTAAGATTATAGAAATGCACACCATGCCCAGCCTAGGAACTTAATTTCAAGTGTTCATCTTCAATGTTAACTTCATTTATGGAAATACTAAGCTTGATATCACTACCTACAGCTTTTCCTGGCACATAAAGAGTGCTCAATTATCTGTCGACATCAGCAGATGATATGAACTGAAAGATGTCAGCACATTTCTTACTCGATTTTTTTCATTTCTAGCTGCTATAATCCTTTCTAAGGTAGGCATTAAATGAAGTGGCACATCAGAGTACTATATTATGTGCTCTGAAAGTAGAACCAAAATAGAGGACTAACAGCCTTTATTTTTTATTTGTCCTCAGATATGCCATGTGTTAGACTTAGAAAGTTTAAAAAAAATCATAATGAATGGCAAATTCTGGATTTGAATCATTCCCGTTATAGGCATGGACAGACAAATCTGAGTGCATCATCTTACCAGGAAGTAAGTCAGGGAAGGAAGCCAACAATTTCTTTTTTCTTTTCTTTTCTTTTTTTTTTTTTTTTTTTTTTTTGAGACTGAGTCTCGCTCTGTCACCCAGGCTGGAGTGCAGTGGCCGGATCTCAGCTCACTGCAAGCTCCGCCTCCCGGGTTTACGCCATTCGCCTGCCTCAGCCTCGCGAGTAGCTGGGACTACAGGCGCCCACCACCACGCCCGGCTAGTTTTTGGTATTGTTTTAGTAGAGACGGGGTTTCACCGTGTTAGCCAGGATGGTCTCGATCTCCTGACCTCGTGATCCGCCCATCTCGGCCTCCCAAAGTCAGGCTTGAGCCACCGCGCCCGGCCCTAAAGCCAACAATTTCTATTAAACATTCCTGGAAGTCAAGAATATTGTTTTTCATCCACTACCCACTCTTTTGGGATCATTAATATTTTCTAAATCAATAAAGTATATATATGAATATTTTAAGGAAGGAGACACTTATACAAGTCATATAACCATAAAGTCCTTCATGGAAAAATTAGTAAAATCTCCAAGAGAATCAACATATATCTCTAGCTGAGACCAAGGTTACTGCTGTCCAAATCACTGGGGAGGAAGGGAAAGTTTGTCTATTTTGAGCACATTGATCCAATACTGGAAACAAGCTCCAAATTCATTATACATTAATATATCAAGCTTAATATGATGAATGTGTTAAAAATGTGAAAAGAAATATCTTAGTCTTATACCCTTAGGGGAGATTAATTAAAATTGATTTAATATTTTATAACAGTTCAAGCTAAAGTGACTTATGGTTAGTATAATAGAAAAGGCTATTTTAGCTCAAAAGCAAGCCCACTTGAAAGTAAACTTTACATGTAAACAGAATTAGGAGAAAACAACTTAGTGATCAACAGAAATCTTTTCTAGCTTAGTGATCAACAGAAATCTTTTCTAGTTTAGTGATCAACAGAAATCTTTTTATCTATGAAACACGAAGTAGAGAAATATGAATTTTAGAATATCCCTTGGTTTCATACAAATTTGACTCAGGCTACATATTTTTATCAAATAAAGATTAATAATCTTGCCACTTGGGAGTCACGACCACAGTGACACTGTGACAAAATTTAGAAGGAACACAAAGGTAGATAACAGTTTTCTTCTTAAATATCCTTTTCTTCTCGATTGGATCAGAAACTTCACATTTCAAAGATCAACTGGTATACTTGTTTGTACTGCATCTCTACTAATTTAGTTTCCATGGAATAAAAATCCATATGCTATAACCAGAAACCATAATAGCATATAATTTATAAGATGAAGGTGGAAGATTTCACCAGTCTAAATAACAGTATGAATCCAAATGGCAATTTTTTAAAATCAGAGTTAAGCCATATTTTTTTTTTCCTCATGATAATTGAAACACAGGTTTAATGTACTTCTATATTATTTTTAAAACATAAAACTTACAATGAATCTGGGGAAAAACTGCAGATTTATGAATTCTTATCTCATCTAGAAATCCAGCCCTGCTTTGCAATTACCAATCCTTTATTATATCTCCCTTTCTGATATGCAAGGGTGGACAGCTCTCTGGACTTGAATTTAACATTACATTTGTTTTTGCTCTTCTCTTTTACATTGTTTTTCAATCTCTCTTACTAGATCTTCTTTTATATCCAGAGTTTTCCATTTTTCATTTCCCATTATTCTGGAATTGGAACTATTTTCTTCTTCTGCATGTTCTTCCCAAAGTATACCAAGGTAGTGGCTTCACTTAACCTCCCAAATCCATATTGGCACATCAGCATCTCTATTACATAGCATCTTTATTTATTTATTTTAATTATTATTATTATTATTATTATTACTTTTTTTTTTTTTTTTGAGATGGAGTCTTGCTCATCACCCAGACTGGAGTGCAGTGGTATTATCTCGGCTCACTGCAACCTCTGCCTCCCGGGTTCAGGCGATTCTCCTGCCTCAGCCTCGGAGTAGCCCGGACCACAGGCGTGTGCCACCATGCCTGGCTAATTTTTGTCTTTTTAGTAGAGACGGGGTTTCATCATGTTGGCCAGGCTGATCTGGAACCCCTGACCTCAGGTGATCCACCCGCCTCGATCTCCCAAAGTGCTGGGATTACAGGCGTTAGCCACCGCACCCAGACCATCTTTATTTTTTTTGATAGTAATTATAGCTAACATTTCTTGGGCACTTACTCTGTGCCAAACCTATGTGGAATGTTTGACATGCATTAACTCATTTAATATTTCTATGTATTTTTGTATTTATTTATTATTTGTACAAACATATGGGATGCATGTCAAATTTTGTTACAGTATATAATGTCTAGTGACCAAATCAGGGTAGTTAGAGTGCCCATCTCCTGAATACAATATATTTTTGTTAAACTACAGTCACCCTACTCTGTTATCAAACATTGAATTTATGACATCTTACTATATGTTTGTACCTTTTAACCTACTTATCTTCTTCCCTCCTTCCCCTTATTCACCCTTCCCAGTCTCTTTTCTCCATCTTTCCACTCTCTGCCTCCATGTGATCAGATTTTTTAGCTCCCACAAATAAGTGAGAAAATATGGTATTTGTCTTTTTGTGCCTGGTTTATTTCACTTACAATAATGACCTTCAGTTACACTAATGTTGCCACAAATGACATAATTTCAT